>NW_006434367.1:1798566-1846417 GCF_000325575.1 Pteropus alecto
GCTTCCCCCCCACACACCTGAGCCCTGCAGCCCCCAGCCCTCCCACAGGCATCCTCCACCACTCTGACACCTAGAACTCCTATAGGCAACCCCAGCTGGCAAGCCTCACTTTTGTGGCAAATACTTAATGTCTGCCAGGTGTAAATCAAGGTTACTTCTGGGCAGGAATGGGGTCCAGAGGAACCAGTAATCTATCTTCTGGGAGGTCTTGTGTGGTAGAAAGAAATGACCACTGGATGGTGAGTCAGGGTGACTTGGACTTCAATTCCAATCTGTTTCCAATTAACTCTGTGTTAAGTCACTTAAATTCTGTGGGCTTCAGTTTACTCATCTGTAAAATGAAAAGATTATCCTAAAGGACCTGATTCTGTGGCACTTTCAGTCTGAATATGCACCCACCAAAGGCTTTTGCATGAGTTTCCCCGTGTGAACACTTCAGGTGAGGAGACTCTGGAAACCTTAGACTGCGCCCCCCTCCAGGTTGAGTGTTCCATAATTTACACCAGCAGTTTCTTTTTAGATACATGAAAACTTTGGGGGAAATCCCAACAAGTGTGCATGTGGTTGGAAAGAGGTAGAGAACTTTAAAAAATTTTTTCTTTTGGAGTTTTTCAAATGTTTCCAATTTTAGGGATTAATTCTTTAACCTTTGGATCCCTTCCCCTTCCACTCCCACTGCCATGATGTTTCTCTGCTTCACTGTAGGTCCCTACATTTCTCTTTATATATAGAACACTCCCAGGGAAGCAGGTGAGGCCATAGCCTCGTGCTTGCTACCCCATCAGACTGTGAGCCTGAGATGACCCAGCCACCCTCCTCTGAGTACTCAGCATTGTTATTTAGACTGTTGCCATTGCACAATATAATTATTATCTTCAAATACATGCTCCCTTCACCCATCCACTGGTGCAGGGAGTCTGGCAAGTGGAGGGCCTGTGGTTCCTGGAAGAGCTTTCCCTCAGCTCTGGTCACTCAGTCCCTGTAGAATCAAGCCACGAAGTAGTAGCTTTGTGGTTTGCTGAAATACCCACCTTTTCAATGCTAGTCCTTAGGTGGGAATTTGAGTCTAAGTTATTCCACGTGCCAGAAAATAGGTGTCCATGTGGCCTCAGGAATACTACTGTAATCTGAATTCAATAGAGAAAGTTGATTTCTTGGAGTTTCTGGTGGACACTCCTTGTTGACTGGTGCCCAAGCCTACCATCCACACCGTAACAGGGAGGTAACTGAGATGACTGAGGTTCATTCCTGGGTGGTTATGTACAAAATGTATAGCATCATCACAGCAACCCTCCAAGGTAGGTATTACTGCAGATGAGAAAACAGAAGATCAGAGTGGGCCCCTTCACCCTGTGAAAGGTTCCCATCACCAGTCTGAGGCCTGTCCCTAATATTGTTGGGGCCAGTGCAAGAGTATACAGATTTCCAAAGATAAGCTAGAAATCAAGCTTACAAGAATCACAGAAAGCATTCTGTCCTCCTACCTTAAAGACAGACCTTCCAGTCTGGAAAGCCAGGCTCTGAGTAGAATTCTCAGACTCCCTGGGGATTTGCATCAGGCTTAGCTGTGGGGGAGGGCTGACTTCCAGTCTCAGACCCAGCTTTGAGCTCCCCTCCCTTTGTCTCCCCTCCAACTCCATCCCATACTGCGAATGGTCCCCTATGCACACCTATGGACATCCCCACCCTCAGCCCAAACTCATCCTCCTCACGTACACAGCTATCCCTGGCCACCCTTTGGTGCATATCGGTGTCATAGTCAGCTGTGGGAGGAAGGGTCCTGGAGTCAGGTTTGGGGAGTTTGGGCAGGGAATCCTGAGGTCCTGGGTGCTGAAGCAGTGGTGTGGGCCCCGAGAAGGTACATCCCAACAGTTCTGCGTCTGGGTCTAAGGGCAGTAATTGAACTCCAAGTCCGTGGCTTTGGAGTTCTCTCTATAAGCCCTCCTGTCTGCTTGCTTTCCATCTCCTTCAGCCCCTCATCTTCTCCTGTGCCTTTGATCACGTTTTACTTCTCCTCTGAATCCCCTCTTCTGTTTCCTCCACAGTCACCCACCCATCTGGAGTGAGGACTTTGGGGTCACTGTCCAGGTGTGGATACTGGTGTCAAAAAGCAGAACGAAGGAGGTGGGAACCTAGTGCTCATTTCTCTTTGCCGCTTTCTCTATTACCATGACAGAAGAGTTAGCGTCCCATACTCTCTTCTCCAAATGCTGCGAAGACCCTGAGGAAAGACCCTGAGGGGCCAGGTCAGGCTCTGGAACTGGGCTAATGATGGCCATCCATGGTCTTATTTTCAAATAAACCCCTAAATTTTGACAAATGTAATGGCATTGGACCATTGTACCTTCATATGACTTGACTCTTAGTGGATAGAGGGTGGTGTCTTTAGAAGGGAGTGGCCATTCTACCTGTCAACTGTGACGGGGAGTGGGGAGGTGGCAGGTGCTGGGACAGGACATGGACACCTGGAGACACTGTGAGAGAATTGGCAGCTATTCCTTTCTCTGAGTATTGCTGCCTGAACTCCAAGGGCTGTGATAAACTTGCCTGGGGTAAGCAGGCTCTGGCCACACAGCCACAACCAGGCAAGGAGGAATCATCACTAGCCACGGCTCCAAGTTAACTCTTGGGTTAAGTTCCTCTGCCATCTGGCACCTTTGACAAAGGATTGTCAAGCTTTCTCTCTGGAAGTTCTGCAAAGGGGAGCTAAGGTCCTACTAATCTGGCAAGCAGATACCCGGGCCCAATGTCTGTGCTTCCTGAATGTAACTTCAACTCTTTATATGCCCTGGCTGCTCCACCAGAGGGGTCCTGTTACAAGTGGAGGCATCAGTTACAAAGGGAGCCTGCAGACCTCTTAAATACTGGCCTGTGTTTAGTGCAGTCTAGGTTAGTATGTTTTCTTGGGTTCTCATTCTTTTGAAAAATTTTATTTCATATATAGTATTTTTTAAAATGTTGACCAGCCAAGGCACCATGCTCCTGAACCAAATGAATGTGAGGGGAACACTTTCTCCCTAGTGTCAGTGGTATGGCAGTGGCCCAGCACACTGGGAGGAGCTCTGGAAAACCAACCTGCTTCTGTCCCTCACATGCTTTAGTATGGGCCAGGGGCTCACCTCTTATCTGTAACACTGAGATCAGAAAGCACCTAATGTCTAGGGTTGTTATGCAAATTAGATAAGACAGCCCACACTGTAACTATGCTGTGAACTTGCTGTTTCTACAGCAGGGTGGCTGCACAGTGATCAAGAGGACAAAAGGAGACTTTCCAGGGTTCTACCTAACATCTGCAGGGCCCAGGGTAAGTGTATAAGTTTGTGACTTTATTTAAAAGTTATTGTGTAATATCTGCTATATGCTCTAGTTCGTCACTTTGGCATGTATGTACCTTTATGACGCTCTGGAAGGCCAGGTTTGAATTTAGAATTTTCTGATGTGATTCTCCAAATTCTCTGCTGGGACATAACAGAACTGGAGAGCTGGCTCCAGCCTTGACCTGACCCTCTTATTTTTGCCTGGCTCTCTGTGCGACCCTGGGAGCTAGAGCCTCCCTACCTTTTCCACCCTGGACTCCATGCTTCTGATTCTGTGGGGAAGGGGTGAGAAAGTGGGGGGAGGGTTCAGATATGTGCCCTCTAAGGAAGCTCCCAGGGAGTTTCGATGTGCTTCTTTATTAAAGAACCATGGATTTATTTATCCTCTTTTATGAAGCACACATTTATTAAGTGTCTATTGTATACCCCAAATTGCCCTTGCCTCTTCAGGGCTCAGCCAGACTCTGCCAGAATAAGTGTCCAGGAGTGTCCCAGATAGAGTGCCAGCATCAGGCACAGGACTTGGTGGGCATGAAGTTCCTAACTGAGTTCCAAAGAGTGCAGAACCTTCCCAGGGAAAGGAGATACTGACCTATTTCACTTTCGATCAAGTATGTGGGGAGGGTAGCTCCAGAAAAGTGGGAAGAATCAAGTGGCTAAAATGCTAGCAAGTTCTGTTAACAACTTCTGTGGGCAAATGTGAGAGTCTAGAGTAGCTGGAAATCCCAGACACAAGACCTGCTGCTCTTTTCCAGGGCCTCCATCAGATGCCACCTGCCTCCCCAGATCTTTCTTGCTTGAAGCAAAAGTCTTAGGCCATGGGGAAGGAGTAGGACCCCCCACAAGCCCAGAAAGAGTTTGACTGACTCAGGATGGAGGGGCTGCACTCTGTGAAATCACCATCCACCATCCTGGAGGCCTAGTTTCATGGGTCTAACCAAGAATGAGACTAGACTGGGGAATGGGATGTGTCCCCCAGCCCTATCAGAAGGCTAACACAAATAGCAAGCAAGAGCTTAGAGAGAGACCCTGTCCATGGCACAGCCATGCAGGGACGTGAAAGCTGAGGAAGGAGCAGGAGCATTGAGAAAAACCCTCTGGCATATATTCACACAATGGAATAGTATTCTGCAATGAAAAAGAATGAGGTATGATACATGCTGTGGTGTGCGTGAACCCTGCAAACAGTGTGCTCAGTGAAGGAAGCCAGACACAAAGACCGTGTAGCGTATGATTTCATTTATGTGAAATGTCCAGACAGGACAGAAAATAGATTAGTGGTTGTTGGGTATGAGGAGGATGAGGAGTGGGAGGTGAAGGCTAAAGGGTTCCCTTTTAGAGTGATGAAAATATTCTCAAATGGATTGGGGGGATGGATGCTCAGCTCTATGAATATATGAATAACCTTTGAATGGAATACTCTAAATGGGTGCATTGTATGTTAGGTGAATTATATCTCAACAAAGCTCTTTTCAAAATCCTTCTGGAGAGATTTGAAGCTGTGGTGCCCTGAGGGTAACTATAGCAACAATAAAACCCAAACCTAGTTTACCACTGACTAGATTAACAAACTCTATACTAATGTCCTGACAAGAGAAGAGACAAGCCTATTCCATGCACAAATATTATTTACCTCAGTCCCTACTGTTCTTCTCTACAAAAATTGTACAAAAAAGTCAAGGGAAAAAACCCAACCCATTATTAAGAGATAAAGCAATTGGCAGAACCAGACCCAGTCATGGCCCAGATATTGGAACTATTAGATATAGGCTTTAAAATAACTACAATTAAAATGTTAAAGATCTAATGAAAAAGATGGACAATATACATGAACAGATGGAGAATTTCAGCCAAGAGAAAAACTAGGAAAAACATGACATAGATTTTAGAAAGAGGACTGTGGAAGCAGTATGGAGGAGAGAGAGCTATGGGGGAGGTTAGGACATTATTGCAGGAGGCAGTATTATGGGGGCTTGACTCACTGCAGGAGAATTTTTAGGCAAGGAGGGTGTGGTAATTACTTTGAGTACTGTCATGATGATTATATGAGAAGGCACAAACTACAGAAGTATATTTTAAAATAGAATTAAAAGATTATAATTCAGACACTCCCATTTAGCAGTTGCCTGGTCTGTCTAAAGACACCACATTCTGGTGCATAGCCATTCTACCAGGCATGGCTGTGCTGAGCGTCTGGGCAGGACCAGTCTAATCTGTGGGCAAAGGGGTGCTATTGGTAGCTCCCCACAAGTTGCCTGGTCCTGAACTGCCTTCCTGCCCTAGTACTGTGTTGTCCTGGCCTCTATGGGTTAGGAGAATGGATGGAGAAGGGAACCTTCTTTCCGATCAGATATTCATGCCAGGTGACACTCAGCTTGTTTTGAGAATGAATAAAAATAAAATTTCTTTAACTTGATAGGACTGGGGCTGGAAGACTCGGGAAGCTGGAGACATGGAAGGTTTGGGAAAAGAGGAAAAAGAATCAGAACAAAAGACAGTGCTCTTCCAAGAAAATTAGCCTAAATTGGCGGCTTTCAAATATTTTTTGATTTGACTCACTGTAACAAATATATTTGTGATTCAGTGCATGTACACACACTCAAAACTGAAACAAAATCTTTTTGAAATACTCTTACCCTAACTGCGCACCATGTATGTTCTCTGACATTTTCTCTTTGAGTCTATCCCATTCTTTAAGCAACCTCTGAAATTGATTTCTAACAGCTTTATTCAAGCATCATTTACATACCGTAAAACCTATCCTTTTGGGTTTTGAGGGAAAGGAAAAGAGAGTGTCTTCAGGCTGGGGGCTCCCACCCCCCCTTCCCTGCCTTGCAGATCCCCAGAAAACCACCCTCTCTGACTGGGCCCCAATTTGAAAAACCCTCTAACCGGCATTTTGAGGACAATTGGGGACATTAAATGATATCTAATTGATGTTATTTTTTAAAAGTGATAATGATATTGTCATATAGGAGATTCACACTGAAGTGTTGCAATGCGTGCAGCTTCTTTTCAAATGCTTCATTAAAAAGGATACGTGTGTGTATACAAAGAGAGATAGCAAATGTGACAATGTCAACAATAGGTAAATCTAGATGAAGGGCATAGTTGTTCGTTTTATTATTGTATTATTCTTTCAACTTTCCTATAGGTTCGAAAACTTCTGAAATCAGTCAATGGTGGTGAACATGAACTGTGAATGATTTAGCCCAGTGAGTGGAAGACACGGACTGGCAACAGCCTCCAGGTTCTGCAGGTAAAAAGCTGCTGCTGAGAGCATGGTGATGGGCTTTCTCCCTTCACCATGGACAGAGAAGAGACAGATGAGTGCAGAATGCCCTGTGGCTAGGACAGAGGCTCTGTTGCCAGAGGGCTGGGAGTTCTGGTCTTACGTGGTGAGAAAGAATTTGAGGGCGAGACAAACAGCAAGGAGGAAAGCGCAAGGTTAATTAAAGAGCGAGCGAGCCTCATAAGGCTGTCTGGTTTATAAACTTTTGTTCTTGGAGGCAGGGCTGGGAATCGTGGTGCTGACATAGCCTCGTTATCTCCTCCCAGTAGGTGGGGAGTTCAGTTTCCCATTCTTTCTTCCTTATATGTTGCTTCTGGAACTGTCATGGCATCAGGTGCCTGATGGGAGCAGCAGTATTTGCAGTGTGGATAAAATTATAATGGTATTATAATTAGCCAAAGATGGCGTATAGTCTGGAAGAAACCAGTTTTGGTTTATACCCCCTTGCCAGGGCTAAAACAGGGAGACCTGCAGAAAAGAAAAAAATTCCGGAGGCCTATCCTGGTTGGGAAGGAGGTGTCCCTGGGCTGTCTATCCTGCCTCAGCTCCAAGGGAGGAAGAAGACTTACGGGAAGGGCTTCCTAAGGCTGGAGGTCTCTGAAAAAAGGGCGTAGTCTCTTGGCTCCGTTATGAGTCAAGGGTGAATAGGGAGGAGGATGTGAATCCCTATGCACTCCTGAGCTCTGAGGTGCCACCGTCATGTTTGCTGGGCACTTAGGGGCATGGCCTCTGCATCTGATTCAACCCCATCAACGTTAATTGAACATCTGTGGTGTGCCAGGCACCATGCTGGTTCCGGAGACTAAGCAGCTGCACTGCCTAACTGCAGGCAGACAAGTAACCGAACTGAGACTGGGTTCAACTCTCCCCGCAGCCCCACCCAACTCTGTCTGTGTTTCCCTGTTTGGACAGTGGTGATGATGGTCAGGTGGCGGGCACACCTACCCCTGCTCCCCCTCCCGCTGCTTTTGTGTAGGGCTGGAAACAAAAATAGAGATCCTGTTTTATATACCTTTCCTAGACAAGAGTCCAGACAGTTTGCGGTGTGTGATTAGAAAATGGTTTTGTTTTCATGGATTTGCTAAATCTCAGGAGTGCCAGAGGAAGGCCCAGGCAGAGCGTGACTGCCTGCAGCCTGTTTTGCTCCACACGGGAAATGAATCGGAAAGTTAACTATGACTCTTAACCCTGCATCCTGGAAATTCTAGGTTTAGATAAAATCAGCTTCCTCATTTGTCAGTGAGTAAGATCAGCTGATCTTTAAATTACCTAGCAGCTCTCATGTCCTGTGATAAGCAACACCTGTCCTAACTTAAATCAAACAAAAACCAGCTGATCTAAAAATGCAACCTGATGATTCCATTTCCTCTATTCCTAAGAAAGTAGTGAGCATATATCCACGAAATACACAATGAAGAATAAATATTCATGTATTAAACAAAAATTTAACTTAAAATTTTAAGGTTTTTTTTTAAAGTTTATTAGGCCATTGCTAGCAGAAAAGAAGACAGGTCATGGGGCATGGAGTCTAAACCACCAGCAGCATGGCTAGGCAGAAGAGACATGTCCATCGTCCTTGAATTTTATGAGCATTTTTATACGTCAAGTAGGGAGAGAAGATGCTAGGCGTTCTGAAAGGATTTTCATGAGCTACAGACAAAGCGGGTGAGAGACGGCGAAGCGGGGCTCCTTCTGCAATAGGCCAGCAGAGTCTGTGTGGCTCACGTGTAAACAAGAAGCGGAGGCTCTTGGGGTTCAACTGCACCTCACTATTCCCTCTTTTTAGATAACCTCAAGAATAGCTACCTAGAAGTTAATTTAATAATTACATCGTTAACTAATGAGTATGAGCAGTCTTTCATTGGTTTTGCACTTTAGTTGTTAACTGATTAACCCTTTTGTCTCTTCCTTCCACCTTCTGGCCTGCTGTAACTTAATTTTGGACACCTCGGAATTATCTCCTTGCCACATGCATAGAACTGAGTGTAGTAAATCAAATTTATAACAAATATGATCTGATACCTATCCGATCATAACAGAATTGTTACCATGTTGTATAGCAATGAGACAAAAATGGGCAGCATGTCTCTACATAAGTGTAGTCAAATAACCTTTCCCAGCCCAATCTAACTCTTCATTTGTTATTTTTCCAGTCATGGAATCAACTCCAACACTGACCATTTTCTCTGTTAATGTGCACTGTAATAGTCTCCAGCATGTTCTAGAGGGAAGGGCTCTGAATGAGGTGACAGAACCTTGGGGTCCAGTCCTCAATGAGCCTCTAACAAGCTATGTGACCTCTGAGTCTCAGTTTCGTCCTCTGCAAGACCAGGGGGTTAAGTAGATCCTCCAGCTCAAAGGTCTACAGCTTCCCCAGAAGCCCTCTGGCCCTGCTCATGGAAACTTCCACCTCCACCTTCCCTCATCCACCCCGTTATCTTGAGCACACACACAGCAGAGTGGGAGGCAGGCTTGTGGCCGGCTGGGGGCCGAGGCAGCGATTGGCCAGGAGGAGTGGAGAGATGTGCTGGGATGGGGATGGGGGCAGAGCAAAGGCCCAGAGGAGGGAGCCACCCAGTGAGAATGGGATCTAGGAAAGTCCCTGCCAGAGACTTAGGTGGTGGGAAGGGGAAGTAAGGAGAGGAGCCTTCACCTTCAGATTTTTAAAACCAGCTGAAGCAGGGCAACTTTCAGCACTAGGCTTGAGCAGTTTATATTTTAAAAAATAGTCATTATATTATTTTTCCATTAAAAAATAATAGATGAGTTTTGCAAGATAAGGAGTTCTGAAGATCTGCACAACAATGTGAATATACTGAACGCTACTGAATTATACACCTAAAAATGGTTAAGATGGTACTTTTTGTGTTATATACTTTTAATCACAATTTTTAAAAGGGGGTGAGGGAATAATAGACAAGCTTCACAAAAGTTGGAAAAGACTGAAAAGTAACAAAAGTCAAAATCCAATCCCCAAACACCATTAATTAACCAATTAACATTTGACACATTTCCTGCCAGTTTTCTATTCTACAGGAGTTTTCTTAAACTTAATTAGGTTCACATTGCATGTATGCTTTAAAAACAATGAACTTTGTAAATGTAACTTCTTTGTGTTACATTTGCTTCATACATTTACATGTATGCTTTAAAAACAATGAACTTTGTAAATGTAACTTCTTTGTGTTACATGTGCTTCATACAAAACATTTTTAATGGCTGCCCACCATTTTATAGTGTATTCTAATTATTCCCTTATATTTGGTCATTTGAGTTGTTTCCTATTTTCCACTATTATCAATAATGCTTTAACACATCTTGTGACTAATCAATGCATCTTTGTGCATAAAATATTATTTGAATTTAGAATTGAAGATTGGTTCCTAGAAGTGGAATTACTGGGTCAAATGGTATGATTAAAAGGATTTTGATATATGCCGTCAGTCCTCTTTCTAGAAAGGGGACAGAGTATCATTGCAAGAGAGAGCTCAGTGCAGCTAGAGGATGAGAATCACCTAGGGAGGAAGGCGATCTTCACACGCCCTCTTCAAACCTCCTCCCCTCATCTCTGGATGTCCGGAATTCTTTGAGAGGGAGACAAAGCCTTTGTCCCTCTCTTAGAGAGGAAAGGCTTTATAGGCACACCTGGCAAGGGACGTGAATTCTGGTTTGTGTGGATGAAGGTATAGGATCCTGCTTTAATTAGAGGAGAAGGGATTATAGAAGTGAAAGTAGCTCCTGGTTGACGAGGCATGTCACTGAGGAAGGGATGGACACTCCCACCAGCTCTGCCAGGGGTCTGCCCATGGCATTGCTCTGGTGTCATAGGAACTCACTAATACTGCTCTATGGCCCACAGGGCCACTTTACCTGCCCCTTTCTTACAGGGGACCATCCTTGACAGTTCCATTTGCAAAGTGTTCTCTGTCCCTCTCTATGTGATTTCTGCACTGTCTTTTCCTTAGGATGGTAGAGCACATAACTCTCCTGCTAATAGATGTGGCTGGACTAGTGCCTCATGGAGCTCTGAGGTCAGACAAGTGGGTTTAATTTCATTTCTGCCACATGGGGAAATGGGAGATAAAACACCAACCTTGCAGAGTTGTGGGGCAGATTGTCTGGCACAGAGCACACTCAACACATTTGGCTCAGTGTGTGTACCACATAAATGCACCTCTGAGTCCCAAGTTGTAGAAGGCAACCTTGCTTTCTTGAGGCCATAGGTTATAAAAAAATTAGGGATACATTAAGCAAAATAGAAACTGTTCTAAGTGATTATGTGATTTGAAATGTGGTTGTTTATGTGTGTGTGTGATAGCAAAATTTTTTGGTCCCGGACTCCAGTTGGACATGACATCACCATACAGGCGTGTCAAAACTGAACTTATTGTCTGCCTCTGGATGTCTGCACCAACCACATTATCATGCACTCACTAAGCGTCTCCCACGAGCAGATTGTCCAGGTGTGCCATATTTAGGAGTCTTACCTCCTGGATTAGATTATAAATTCCTAAGGTTAGAGACTAGACTACCTGTATGTTGTCCATAATACTCAGCACATTACTTACTATGCAAGTGCACTTAGTAAATGATTGTGAATGAAGAAAATAGAATGACAGAAAATTTGCAGTGCAGGGGGACTTTCTTTTCTGAAAACAAGATCTATAACGTTATGATGGGAAATGAAGAAAAATTTCATAATGCCTCCCTAAACAAGAGATTTTTACAGAGTTAGGTATAAATTCAGACGGCAAATGTTTTTGTTTTTGTTGTTGTAATTTTTTTTAAAAAAAATTACAGTCGACATTCCACATTATATTAGTATTTGGATACTTATACAACTTATGGATATTTATACAACTTATGAAGTGATCCCCCAATAAGTCTAGTACCCACCTGACAATATATGTAGTTATTACAATATTATTGAGTATATTCCCTTTATGCCATGCTTTACATCCCCATGACTATTTTGTAACTGCCAATTTGTACTTCTTAATCCCTTCACCTTTTTCACTCAGCCCCTCAAACTTCTTCCCATCAGATGACATTTTTTAAATAATTAGAATGGTTCACAATTCATGATCAACCAGTTATTTGCCTGAATTCCTTTCCTAGTCATTCCACACTGGTCTAGTTAGAAACTAGTTTTGTATCTAGCCATAGTCTTTGCCTTGAATGTTCTATTGCAGGGGTGGTAGGGTATGCAGGGCAGGCTAGGTAGTGGGTCCAGCCCTGTCTTCCCTTTGACCAGCCTACAGTTTCCCTTATCTGAGGCTCTGGGGTCAGTGGGCCCTCTCTCTGCCTAACAGGCATGCTGAGAAAGCAACTGAGATAATGTAGGTAAAGATGCCTGCAAATTGCAAACTGCCAAACCAAAGTAATGAGAAGCCCTTATTATTTTTTCTCTACAGTAAAACTAAGGCTATTTGGAGAGCTGAACTCAGTTTGAGCTGAGAGCCCAGTCCCTCCCAGCTGTCTCAGCTGTTCTCAGGAATTCTGCGGCAGCCACACCCTCAGTTCACAGCTGGCTCAACTGATTCAGAGAACATCTCTCCCCACCCACCCTAACAGCTCATCCCCCAATCTTTTCACCCTTTCTATCCAAGCATATTTGTGACTAGCTCCCAAATATATGCTACAGAGCTCACTCGTTTAATCAGGGAGAATAAAGCAATCTGATGCTGTGTCCACACTGCTCCAGGAAGGGAGCCACTGCTTTCTCCCAGGCATCTCATTTAATGATTGTTCTTTCCAGAGCAGGTATTATTCACACTTTCACAGATGAGGAAACCAAATTTGAGAGAGGCCAAGTAACTCGTCCTGGTCACACATTCAGGCTCTAGCTCCTTCTTCTTTGTACAAATTTTGTTGGGTGGTGGTAAGAACACTTAATACGAGATCTACCCTCTTAACAAAGCATACACTACATTATTGTACTGTGGGTACAATGTTGTGTAGCAGATCTCTAGAATTTACTTGGCTTACTCAGTTGAAATTCTGCGCCTGCTGATCAGTAACTTACCATTGCCTAAACAAGAAACAGGGCCCTGAAGCCCTCTAGCTGTATTTATACTGGTGCAGTACAATAGAACTTTTTAGCTTCAATAGAATTGATTGAAAACTGTCGAAACAAAAAGAACCATTTTGTCCACTGCTCATTCCAGGGAGGTCTAGGGGAGGCACAGGCTTTCCTTATCAGATGAGATTTTCTCTAGGGCCCCTGCCCTTCCTATGCATCCTCACTGGACAAAAACCTGCACTCACCACCATGGGGACACACTGAGCAACTGGCCTCTGCTCCAAGTCCCTGACAGAGGCTATGCCAATGCCCAGCTGTTTGCTCCAAGCTGAGCTTTCAGTCAAGGTGCAAGCAGGGACACTCCGGGTCTTATTATTATAAGCCGAAGCCCTAGGCTTCGCCCTCTATTCTGGCTTCTGCTCAACAGAGCAGCTGGAGAAGTGGTACCTCGAGGGCTCCCTGACTATTTTTATGTGGCCATCTGCCCTCCAGACCAGGCTTGGCATGCAGCAATAGGCCTGAGGAATGCCACGGCAGGTGGGTGACGCCCAGACAGCTGAGGACACCCAGCCCTGCTCCTGACTGTTCTAGGGACGCTGGAAATGTGGCAGGAGGAGACCAAGGGGAAAAAAAGAAGCCTTTTACATATCATAGCTTCTGTACACCCTTGATTCCTTTTCTATTTCTAGAATGAGCTGAGGCCAGCTCTACCCTGCCATTGCTGGAGTCTGGGTGGCAGGCTCAGGCAGGAAGCACACACAGTATGCTGGTCAGACTCATCGGCTAGCTGCTGATCTCAATCCATCAGAGGAGAGGGCATAGCAAATGGTCAGCAGAGAAAACACATCCAAAGGAAGCCTAGGGCTTCAGCTTGTATTAATCAGACCTGGAGGGCTCCTGCTGCCACCTTGACTGAAAGCTCAGCTTGGAGCAGTCAAGCAGCCAGGTCTTGGTCAGGGCCATCATCAGATTTGTGGTTAAGAGGACAGGCTTGCTTCATTCACAGCATCCTGGGAGGGAGGAAGCACTGTAAAACATCAGTCTATGGAAACCCCTTTTCATGATAGAAAATTTTAAACATGAAAAAATTAGAGACAAGGATAATAAACCCATGTATCCATCATGTAGAAGTATTTTCTTAAACAAATGTTATCAGTATACCTGTTTCCTAATAAAAGATTTTTTTTTAAAAGGGTGTGTTTTAGAATAGGGTGTGTAAGAGTTATAGTGCATGTTTTATTTGTCCTCAGGAAGAAATGAGAATATAAATGGGTCAGATATTTTGAAGGTAGTTTATTGAATTTCTGTCACACCTTTCTTTTTCTTTAGTAAAGGGCATTTACTTCCCAAGCATTGATGGCTGTCTGCCGCAAGCAAAGCTCCCTTCCAGTCTCCGTGTTTGGATCCGCCAGCTCTTAGGGTCCAAGAAGAGGTAGGTCAAGGAGGCCAGAACCCTGGGCTGGCACTACTGGGACTTTGAGAAAAGCACTTAAATTCTAGATTCTAGGCTTCCTCTTACGTAGAATAATCATGATAGTGTTGACCTTAACTGTATTGTTCTGAAAACCAAATACAACTATCTTGAAATCATAGAAGTATTTTGTAATGATAAAAATATTCAAAACTTTAAAGGAGTTATTTGGAACATGCCTGAACCAACAGGGGTTAGAAACTCTCTTGCAGGCCCCTAAAACTGCCCTCCCTCCAGATGGAGAGGTTCGAAAACTGAACCTGTGGGCAAGGGTTCTGGATGCAAATGGCGGTCAACCGGTTAGATGCTCTTGGGCCTGGTTAGGAAGCCGGACTCTCCCTCTCACTCTTCCTGCCGCCCACTGGGACTTCAGAGTGCTAAAGGCGCTGCTTCAGTAGCCTGCCTCAGACCCAATGGCAACCCTTCTCATGACCATGAACACCTCATTCCCTGGGCGAAACACTTTTATGCTTGAACTGTGTAGAATGATTGTTCTTCCTTATGTGAATCCTGCCTGAAACGGGCAACTTCGAGAATGAAAGAAGGGCTGCAGTCACAGGGCAGTCGCTGGAGCCGAAAGGGCCCTGACCCTGCTGGACCTTACTTCTTTCTCCTGTTTCTGCTTGGTTTGGTCACTGTGTTTGTCTCTTAGGCTTTTTATGTGGCAGGAGCCATGGATGCTGCTTGGACCAGCCTGGGTCACGTAGCACATGGGCAGTTTTACATTTGGTAGCTCTACCAAATATTATAGAGTTGGGTACCCAGCTGCCCTTTGAAGAAGGGTGTTTGTTTCACCAAAAGAATGGGAAGGGATGTTTTGCAGAGAGAAGCAACACATGACACAGAAACTTATAACCAAGACAACCAAGACGAGCTCTGGACTCTGGCATCTGGGGGCTACATTTGCTGTTGCTGAATGATCCTTCACAACCACCCACCCAAAAACGCAGTAGCTTAAAAGACAGCTATTTTTTTCTTGTTCCTCTGGCTGCTGCCTGGTTGGTGGCTCTGCTTGGGGCTGCATGCCATCCGCGTGTGACTCCAGGCTGCATGGCAGGTTCAGACCTGCTCCACATGTCTCACTTTGGAGGCCTGCTGAAAGGTCAGCGGTTACTTGGACATGTTCTTGTCATGACAATCATGAGAGTGCCCAAGGCCAGGCCAGGCATGCACACTGAAGGCTCAGCTCAGGTTTTATCTGCAAATACACCAAGCCTGCCATGACTGGGCTCCAGTGACTTAGACATCTTGAAATTTTCCAAAACTTTGGCTGACTATTCTAAACATTATATTGGCCCTTCTATACAAAATCCAATGGGATTTTCAAATAAATATTTCCTGTTCAAGCCATTTTTCTTGAGCACCATAAATAAAGCTGCTATATGTCAAATGTCTTTCCAGCTTCATGAAAGGAAAAAACCTATAAAACTATCTTCAACCAAGAACACAAATCTTGCATTTTAAGTAAAAGATGAACACTTTGATGTGAAATTTTATGTGAAAGAGTTGAAGCTTCCTTGATACTAATTCAACTTTTACAGTCTTGATTTTTAGGTTTCTCAAAAAGTTGTTTTCTCATTGAAAAATAAATACTTAGAAGCAGCAGAACCAAACCATTAATCAAAATTGTTGTATCTCCAACTCATGAAAACCAAGTCAAGAAAGCATTTCATTGGTATATCATGTTCCATATGAATATTTTCTTGAAGTTCTATTAAATACCTTCTGTCTGAAAATGCTTGACTTTAAAACACTTTTTATTATGAGAAACATTAAACATATCAAAAGTAGAGAAAATAGCATAATGAACCCCTATGCGCCCATTGCCCGGCTTTGACAATGATCAATTCATGAGTAATCTTGTTTCATCTATGTTCTCAAGTGCTTTCCACCACAGTTCAAAGCATCTTGAAGCATATCCCAGATATAATTTATTTTGTGTATAAATATTTCAGTTTGTAGATCTAAAAGATAGGGAGTCCTTTTGGAAACATAACCATTATCATACCTAAAAGTTAATTTTTAAATATTATGTTTATTTATTTTAACCATTTAATAGACAATCCTAAGAACTTTCATGTCTTCTAATGTTAAGAAAATCAGAAAAAATGCACTTGATACTGCTTTTTTTTGTTTAAATTTTAATTAGTTTCAAGTATACAGTACATTGGTTAGACATCTATATAGTAAAATGATCCCCCCAATTGCTCACTCCCTCCCCTGACCCTCCACCTAGCCAATGCATTCATGCTAATTGCATTCCTTATACCGTGCTTCCCATCCCCGTGACCATCAATCAGCTACTAATTTGTACTTCTTTAACCCTTCACCCCATTCTCTGCCCCCCAAACCACCCTCCCCTGTCCATCACCAAATTGTCCACTATATTTGTTAGTCTGTTTTTGATTAGTTTGTTCTTTTAATTCCTTAAATTCTGTATATAAGTGGAATTATATAGTGTTTATCTTTCTCTGTCTGATTTAAATACCTTCTAGGTTCATCAAAGCAATATCTTTTCCCACCTCCTTCTTTTTCATATGTAGGGGTCTTGTTTTCTTATCCTTTTAGCCACTCTATCCCTTGGTTGGAGCAGTTAATTCTTTTCCATTTAAGGTACTTATTGATAGGAATGTAGTTGTTACCATTCTTTATTCCTGTTTTTGATACGTGTTTTTTCTTCTTAAAGAAGTCCCTCCAACATTTCCTGTAACTCTCTTAAGAAATCAGCTGCGAGTCATATGGGTGTTCCCTTATATGTAATTATTTGTTTTTCTCTTGCTGCTTTTAGAATTTTTTATTTGTATTTAACCTTTGGCATTTTAATTATGATGTGTCTTGGTGTGGGCCTCTTTGGATCCCTGAATTTTGGAATCTTCTGAGCTTCCTGGGGTTTTATGTCCATTTCCTTCACCAGGTTAGGAAAGTTTTCCATCATTATTTCTTCAAACAGCTGTTCAATATCTTGGTTTTCTTCAGTTATACCAATTGGAAAAATATTTGGAGCCTTAATAGTGTCCCATATCCTCCTTAAATCATCTTTATAGTATTGGCCTCTTTTTTCTTGCCATTCTGTTTGAGTGCCATGATTGGCTTTCCTGTCCTCTAGATAGGGCATGTGATCTTCTTTATTCACTTTGTTTATTCCTTTATTTATTCCATTTAATAAACTTCTCATCTCAGATAATGTGTTCTCCATTTCAGGCTGGTTCCCTCTTATGATCTCCATCTCCATTTTTATCTCTTTGTTGGAGTGCTCTACATTTCCCAAAAGTTCATTGAGCATCTTTATAACCAGCGTTTTGAACTCTGCATCTGTTAGATTACTTGACTCCATTATATCTGGATCTCTGTTCTGTTTTCTCATATGGTTTCTGCTTCTTTGTCTTTCTATTTTGGCTGCCTTTCCGTGTCTGTTTCTATGGACTAAGCAAAGTTCCTAAGTCTTTTGATCTTATTATTGTGGATTTGTGAAGTAGGTGTCCAGTGGCACAGTCCTGAGAGGGGTTCAGCTGTAGGCCAAATTTAGCCCAAGCCTCTGCCCCTCTGGGGCCACCTGTCAAGATTCAGCCAGCAATCTACAGATGCTGTTTTTTATATTTGCCTCAAAAGGCCACACCAGAAACCAAGTTTAGACCCAGCGTGAATCTAGACTGCTCAGCAAGGAGCATCTGACTCGATACACCTGGATATGGCTTGGGTGGGGCTCGGGTTGGGGAAGGCAGGATTTCAGAGAATCCTCTGGGCAGAGTGACCTCTGTTATCCAGCTTGATGACGTCAAGGCTATGGCAGCGCTGATTCCATGCACTGGAGCAGGGAGGTCTCAACAAGGAACAATGGATACCACTGGCGCTTTTGTACAGAGCAAGTCTCACCTCGGCCTTCACTCTGACAATGTCTCCCTGTAAGTCCCTGGTTCCCCCTGCGTGCAGCCGAATCGGCACTGGTACTCAGAGCAAGCAGGTCCATCACTGCGAAAATCCACTTGTAGACACAGCCCCTTTAAGAGGCATCTGCTGCTGCCGCTGCCACAGCCTCCATCTCACTCAGCTGCTTGGAACCGGGCAGCCCTGCATCCTGGCCCCATCCTACCTTCTGCTGTCGCAAGGTGATTTCTTGGATTTCTCCCTAGTTGTATGGCTTGTTCATCTAGATCCCAGGCGATTTTTCCTTGCTGCTGCTCCTTGTTTCTGTCACAACTTTGATTTGGTCGCCAGAGGGATGAACAGAGCCCCTATCATCTATGCCATTTTTTTCTCCTCCTCTTTCTTTCTTTTTAAAAAATTACTACCTCTATAGGTAGGGGATCTGTTGGCCAAGAAGGGAAATTTACAAATCTGAGCCATTTGTAATTGAATAGATCTTAAAACTTTAAAAAATGTACTCATAGAGAAGACCTGAACTTTTGGGCAGGACAGACCCAAGGCAGTGGCTTTGCGGAGGTGTCCTCCTCCTGCAGCCCCATTTCCAGGACATATAGCCTAAGTAAGCCCTAAGAAGGTCAGTGCTCCTACCCAAACACAGAAGGACCACAGATTCCAAGCTGGGTTTGCTTTCTGTGCTGCCAGGATTCCTAAGATAAAAAATATAAAGACCTGAAGGGAGTTTTTCCTGTCCAAAGATGAAAAATAGTACCACTACCATTTTTCAGGAGGAGCTTGAGGAAATACAAGAAGCATTTAATAAAAATAGATATTGACAACAGTGAGTATGTCAGTGGCTATGAATTTGAGGACCTGTTTAAGGAAGCAAAGCTTCCTCTGCCTGGCTACAGAGTGTTTGAGATCATGGAGAAAATTCTAGCAGTTGCTGACAACAACAAAGATGACAAAATCAGTTTCAAAGAGTTTGTGTCACTAATGCAAGAGTGAAAAAGCAAAGGCATCAGCAAAACATTCCAAAAACTAATCAACAAGAGGAAAGAGATTACTGTTATTGGAGGAACTTCATCTATTTCTAGTGAGGGCACACAGCATTCTTATTCAGAGGAAGAAAAAGTGGCTTTTGTTAACTGGATAAACCCTGAAGAATGACCCTGACTATAAGCATCTTATAGCCATGAATACCAGTGATGGCAGTCTTTTCAATTCCCTTGTAGATGGCATTCTTCTTTGCAAAATGATCAACTTATCTAAACCAGATACAACTGGTGAAAGAGCCATTAATAAGAAAAAGCTCACCCCTCCACTATTTCTAAAAATTTAAACATAGTCTTGAATTCTGCTGTGGTTGTACAGTGGTCAACACTGGTGCACAGGATCTCAAAGAAGGAAAACGTCGCTTGGTCTTGGGACTTCTCTGGCAGATCATCAAAGTTGGTCTGTCTGCTAATATTGAGATTTCCTGGAATGAAGCTCTGATTGCATGCTAAATTAATTTGAGGAACTAGAAGAGCTGATGAAGCTTTCTCCAGAGGAATTACTGCTGTGATGGGTGAACTACCATTTGACCAATGCAGGATGGCACACCATCAACAACTTCAGCTACGACGTTAAGTATTCAAGAGCTTATTTTAATTTGCTTAATTAGTTTGCACCTAAAGGTAACTGGGATGATGAGCCTGCCATTGCCATTGACCTTTCAGGATTTAAAGAGGTAAATGACCTGAAGTGTGCTAGATTCTTTCTTCAAGAAGCAGATATACTGGGTTGCAGAGAGTTTGTTACTCCTGCAGGTGAGGTTTCAGGTAATCTGTTTAATACACACCCATGCCTACGCAGGCCTGATAATAATGACATTAATATAAATTTATGGGAAGGAGAGAGCAAGAAAGAAAGAACTGGATGAATTGGGGTGGGGGGTGTCAATCCATACATTAATCATTTGTACAGTAATCTTGCAAATGGCTTAGTGATTTTTCAGCTCTATGAAATGATCTGCATGCCAGACAACTGAAGCCATGTTGTCAAACTTCCTTTGCACTTGGAGGGAACATGAAGAAGATCGAGAACTGTAACTATGCAGGAGAACTTGAGAAGAATAGGGCCAAATTCTCCTTGGTTGGCATTGCTGGACAGGACCTAAATGAAGAGAATTCAACACTTACTCTGGCATTTGTATGGCAGGTGAGAAGGTACACATTGAATGTGTTATCAGGTCTTGAAGAAAGTGAAAAAGTAAATGATAAAGTTATTATTAAATGAGTCAATCAGACTTTTAAAAGTGCACACAAAAATACTTCTATTTCCAGCTTCATGGACAAATAAATCTATTAGCACTATTTTACGTTCCCTAGATTTATTTAATAGGTGCCACTCCACCAAATGAAGTTCATCAAGAAATGCGCAAAAGAGAAGATCTTTCCGATGAAGATAAGCTGAACAATGCTAAATATTGCCATGTTGCTCAAAAGATTGGTGCTTGGATATTTGCCTTACCTGATGAACTTGTAAAAGTGAAATAAAAAATGGATATGATGGTGTTCACATGCTTAGTGAGAAAAGGACTGAACAGAACAAAATAAACATTTAATGTGATTTTCTAACACATTAAATGTTTACAGAATTCTGAAATGTAGTGGGTATAAAATCAGAGATTATTTGTATGCTCAAAAGAGTTGTATAATTCACTTATTAATAGATACTGATAATGGAATATGTTCATCAAACTGATATTTCATGATGAAATTATTTTCACTTCCTGAAATTCTCATTAAAATAAGACTAATTCATTCTTTTGCATAGTTCAAAAGAGATCAGTTCAAAACTTTTTTTGCAGGTCCTGCTGTGAAATGTTTTGATGTGTGTGTGTGTGTGTGTGTGCGTGCGCGTGTGTTAATTTTGATCATAAATGTATTCAGTCATAATCCAGTTTAATCTCTTTGTTTTTTTTCCTCCAACTATGTGAAGTGGTCTAAAACTTTAACTTTTTTGTAAATTTCTATATTGTCTAAAAATTTTAAGTGACAAGTATTATCCTATTAACGTTAACATTTATATATATATTAAACTAAATCTCAAAGAAACCCCAAAATTCATTCTCTTATATAAGAAGCCAGAGTTTTTTACAGAAAACTTAATTTTAACTGCATAGATATTCTACATATGCTAGTTTGGCAATACAGCCTTAACTATGACAGGCAGCATATATATATGTTGGTAGGACATTATTAGAGAAATATGTATGTGTATATACTTTCTTAAATGGTATGTATAATTGGTCAGTCAGCCAGCCATTAACCATTTATTGTTCCCCCCGCTGTGTATACTTTTCAGTTTATAGATATCTTGGATGTGCATACAGTTATTTTTTGCCTGACTTCTTCCAAATATTCACAACCAAATATTGGCAAAAGGATCTCAGTACACTATAATGTTAACTTCATATTACAGATGTTAATTTTGATCTGTACTGAAGCCCTAAATAATTTAGAACATGCCTATCGAATATCTTTAGTAGAAAATAACACAAAACCTATTCAACATAGAATATTTTTACATGTTTTTTTTTCCACAGCCTCCTACAGGTTAGCAGTGTTTGGTTAATGCTTGTGTTACTTGGGAATAGCTAAGCCTGAGAGCTATTTTTGTCCAAGGTTTTAGCAGTGGACAGATTCTGCTAACAATTGAACTCAGAAATCTACTTCCTCCATCTTCCACTGTTAGTGCCAGTGAGCAAAACTGCTGTGCAAAAATTTGCTGTCACTTTATGTCAGTGTAATGAGTAGTCTAAATCCCCCTTCTACCATTGATTAAAATATACATATTAGTAAGAGTGAGACTGCTCATGTGTTTAGAATAGACTTTTTTTAACTGAAATTATCAACAGGTGGAACTATACAATATATTCTTCTACAAAAGAAATTTCCTTTCCTTTTATATTTTGGTGGTTGTTTTCTTATATGAAGATTAAAATTTGTTCTTGCTCTTTTTTGAGATTATTTAAATCATGTTTCCTGTTTTAATTTTTTTCACCATTATTTTTACTAAGTTATCTGTGTATGCAAAAATTTTTTTTAAATGTACTCATATTCTTTGTGAAGTTTCTCCCTTACAACGAACCTGAGATCCGATCTAGAGTGAGCAGATATTTTATTTTGTTAAATAGATTTCAAAATGCTGCACTGGGAGGCCATGCCCTGCCTAAGACAGATCTGGAAGTTGATCGCCAGGCAGAGGGGAGGATGAGAGTGTTTTGATGTAGGTCCTCACACTGCCATTTCCTCAAAAGCCAAGTGTCTCTCAGTGGACATCTAATTCTCGCTCTGAGAACTTTTATGTTGTATTTTAATTTAGATGATTACATGTCGTGTGTGTGTGTGTGTGTGTGTGTGTGTGTGTGTGTGTGTGTGTGTGTGTGTGTGTGTGTGTGTGTGTGTGTGTGTGTGTGTGTGTGTGTGTGTGTGTGTGTGTATTTCAGTCCTATGTATTTTTGTACTTAATGCTACTAAGAAAAGAGCAGAGGTGGACTTCCTTTCTTCATTTATTTATTCCATTAATCAACAAACATTTGTTGAGTACTTTTTATGTGAAGACGCTAGGTGCTGGCGGATGATGGGATAATGTCAAGTGAAGGTGGCCATATGACAAAAAGTTTTGCAGTAGCCTGAAAAATCAAAGTGGTAGAATTGAGCTCTCATACAGTAGGTCACAGTCTCACTTCAAGAGACAATTTAATTTATTTAACTACACCATTAAATTAATGTTGTTAATGCATTGTGTTTTTTCAGTTTTGTTTATATTTATTATGTAAGTTTTAAAAATAGTCGTATAGAAGCTATCAGCAGGCCAGGGAGGACCCGGTTCTGAGCAGTGGTGGCATGAAGACTCCATGCAGGAGGGGCAGGAAAGATTCAGTATGACCTTCACAGATTGACCTCCAAAGGTCACAGCCAGTGGGCATCTTGGGGAAGGCCTTGGGTGGGACACGATCCCTGATGGTCGGGGTACGTCCCCCAGTGCCCTGGCATATTAGTCCATAGAACGCCGTGAGGTGGGGGAGACCACTCAGTGGAATGGAGGCTGGAATAAAAAGCAATGTACTGACAATCAGATTTGAAAAGCCACATTTCTTTAAATGTTGTGTATATTTTACCACACACTCACACACATAGCCACACACAAATATGGAACTCAAGTCCACTTGAGTTTGTAGACTACAACGTAAACCTGCTCTAAGAGTTTGGGGCAGTTGGGCAGCTGGAAGCTATGTGCAGCATGTTTTGAGCTTGGCCCTTCTCTGAGGCTTTAGCAAAGGAGTCCTCTTGGGGCTGTGCTTTTCTCAGGATGTGACAAAGAGCAATTCCCCTAAATGAGCCAGGTGTTTGTAATCATTTGCGTGAGATGGTCCCAACTCCTTTATAGAAACTGAGACAATTGCAACAAGGAATAGGAGTCTTGAAAGAAAAAGGTGACAGAGAGGAGTGCCCAAAGTTTTCTTTACATATGATTTATTTATCACAGAGGAATGGGAGCAGTAGATAGGAGACCCCCCCTGAGTGAGAATAGCACTCCTCAGATTTGGAGGCAGAGCATCGTCTGTGGCTCAACTCTGGGCTGTGAGCAAGCTGGGCCCAGTTTCCTGGAGAAAGGCCACATTCCCACAGGTCTAGGGCACTGAAGGAAAGCAACACCATGTCCCCAGGTGGACCAGGCGCAGGCAGCGCCAGGCCATAGCTCTCCCTGTGAGCGGGGCAGCTCAGAAGGGTGTACATGTCTGCCTTACAACTCTGTGTAGGAAGAAAAGCATATAGATGCTGCGCCAAGTGAGGAAAAAGAGAACTTCCCCTTGAGGAAATGGATCCCAGTTTTAGGATCCTCATCTGACAGAGCTTATAGCAGTGTCCCTAACTTGGGACCCAGGGGCAAACCAGGTAACAGACGCCTTCTCCAGAGCTGGGCAGAAGAAGAGTAGAATTGTGGTGAACTGAAAAGTACCAGGCTGACAAAAGGAGCTCTATTTACATTTTTTAAACCTGTGCCAAGAAAACCTGTCTGAGAATGGAATTCCTGAACCACCTCGTTTCGATGCTGATTTTATAGATGAAGGAAGGGACCTGCGGCAGGAAAGTCTGTTCACAGCAGGATGATTTTAATCGATCTGTCTTTGGCCATGAGGTAATGGCTTTATAATATTTCATTCTAACACCCTCAGTTCATGCCAGGCCTGTACTCTGTCCCCTGCTCACAGCAGAAAGTGTACCTTGAATCTTGGGGTGTGGAGCTAGCAGTGTATGTGCTGCTCAGAAAGGGGGGCACACTAATAAACATCAAGATGCACACTCACATGAAAGGATCATGAGTGCTGAACTCATAGGAGCAATTTCCTGTTTTTCTGAGTTACGATTCTAGAAGTAAATGAATTGGAGCTGTGGAACTTGGCCCCATCGAAGGTACACAGAAAGATCCTGAGCCCTTGAAAGGGACACATGACACTGGAGCAGACTTAATGAATGACTTAGTTATTGGTGACACCCAAAGCCCTGGAGCACCTTCTCGCAGTCCTTGCTTGCTGTAGTCTGCCGTGCAGCAGGAAGCGCTGCAGTTTAAGCCAGCCCTGTAGCTTCTGCCAACAGCTAGACCACGCCTTTCTCTGAGCTAGTAGGCTAAATGTAGGTTGAAGGAAGACTAAGATTAGAACAAGAAAGTGTCACCTTTGGAATGCACTTTACCTAATCTGGATCAGAGAGGGAGTAGCACCTGTCGAGATGTTTCCTATAAACAGAGCAAGTTTAAATTCTGCTAGTTTTCTCCCATCAACAGTCTCACAAAGGGCTCTCCAAAGCCTTTGATGTCAGCAGACACAGGCTTCACAGCCCCCTCTCCACTGGCCTTGTGCATTAGCACCCAGAGCCCCATACACCTTCCAGAGGGTTCTGGAGAGGCCTCTTCCTCCTGGGCTGTCCCAATAAGTCACAGGATTGGGGAAAGGTCTCGGCTAGTTCAGAAACACTCAAATTCTAAATAGTTCTTCTTTTGAATTAAGCCCCTTTCCACAACGAGATGGCATTTCCATGTTCTCCTTTTGCTTAATCCTCCCCTTGAAGCAGGCACGGGCGCCCTCTGGATAGCGTGAGGAAAAGGACCCACGAGTGAGAGCAGCGCTGAGTCAATGGCATCAGGCACTTCAGTGAAAATTCCTTTTTTGGAAGCCAAGCAGTCACTTTCCAAGACTGCTGAATCCTTGGGAAGTGACGTAAGCCCACAGTCAGGGAGAGGCAGGAGAGCACTCCTAGGAAGGTGCCCCTGAGTTCCCGCCTGAGACGCAAGCAGCTTCTGGGGAACTGTGCCTTAGCTGAACTTCATCAGCTGCCAGTGGTGGGAAGGTCTCTTGGTGGAACTCCTTATATAGCAAACAATTTACAAAGGAGGCGCTTACACACAGCACCGGGATTGCATTTGAGCAGTCTGTGAAACTCCCCGTACCAACAGTGGCATATCATTATAGGAGGAGAGCAAAAACAGATGCATTTTCCACTACAACACATTTTCTTTTACTATGTTAGCAGAAGAGGCTGGGTTTTGAGCAATGCTGCAGAGGTTCCTTTACTGTTGCCTCTCCTGCCTGCAGGTTGCCAGTTCCTGGCCCCTTCTCTAAGTAGGTAGCTCAGACACTGCGAACCCAGGACTGGAGCAGATGCTGGTCACAGTGACTGCAGAGGGAGACTCTGGACTGTGTTTCTGAAGGGAAGAACATCTAGGCTCCCCAGGGAAGATCTGACAATGGGCATGATCGCAGGAATGGTGAAAGTGCAGGAGACCCTTGCTGCTGGGGTTTCTAGACAGCCTGTAGCATCTTTTCATTGTGCTTGAGCTATCAGCCAGGAAAGGAGGAAGCTACATGCAACAAAATTTCTTCATAGGAAACTCAGAAATCTGAATAGATTTGTCTCCTAGCACCTGTTACCCTTATTCTAATAACAGCACTCCCATTTCCTTGGGGAGCCACGTCTCCCCATCCGACCCATATGGTTGGGGCTAGCCTTCCTTGTCATGTAGCCCTGAATGTCACATCAGTTTTGGTGACTATGTGAGGGGCCCGTTTCAGAGTGTTCTGCTGGGAGAGAGCCCAGGACTTTGGCCTGTGGGGTTGACATTCTTGCTTCCATGAAAGGAGGGCCTGCCGGAAGATGATGCCAACTCAGAGAAAAACAGGACCAGGAGTTGGAAAGATAGATTCCTGGACACTTTCTTTGAGTGCCTGTATCTGCTGTGCCTTCAGTTAGAGCCACTACTGCTGTTCTTGGCTGCCTCTTAGCTTAGGGCAGCCTGGGTCAGAGTTCTGTCACTTGTAACCAAGGGCCTCGAGTGAGAACACAGGCAACAATTAGGAAGTGAAGACATGATCCACTAGTATTAATGTATCAGGTCTAGGTTTCAAGCAGTTTTTTTTGTTTTGTTGTTATTGTTGTTATTTGTTGTTTTGTTTTGTTTTGTTTTGTTTTAAGAAAAAGGTTGAAAATGCTGCTTGGAGACCTTCCATCAGTTTTTGGGTCCCTTTGGAGCTCATTTGGGACTTACACATTAAAAAAAACAACCCATAGTCACATTTAACAGCTCCTTAATTCTGCTGTACCACATACTAGTAAAGACTTAAAAGTGATTATATCTGTTAGCAGAAGATTTCTGGCTGAGTTTTGCTTCTCTATGAAAGGTTTTATTTATTTTTTTGGAAGATGAAAGAGACACCAGAAATTATTACACATATCAAAAGTAACTCCTGTGATCAATTTATTTCAAGAGGTGAGGAGCCAAAAGGGCCTAATGTATGTGCATGTTGCTCCTTAGCCACCCAAGACATTCCTGATCTTGGGCCCCTACATGTCTCCTTCCCTCAGGGCCTCTTGCTGCACAGACCTCATGTTGTGTGCCATCAAACCCCTTTCTTTTCACCCCAGTGTCACTCCTGAGCAGAAGTGATGGACAGCCTACAAGTGCATGTGTATATTGTGCATAAGGGAACGTAAGCATCTTGAAAATTTGTCATTTGAGAGGGAACGAATGGGTCAAAGCCGGCTGAGCCCCTCAAAGTGCAACTCTATCCAATCTTGAATTTCTGCCTGGAGTGTAGCCTGGGAGAAGACTGTTCTTCTGTGTCATCTAGCACTCGGAGCATGTTCTTGCCTGTGTAGATGAGAAACTGTCCGGTCACTTGGGCAGCATGGGACAGGAACCGTAGCAGGCTCCTGCAACAGAGGGGACAAAGGCATGCATCAGGCTTGGAGTTCTGGGCCAGTAAGGAACAGAGGGCACGAGAAATCTTCACAACCCTCCCCCCGCCCCACCAAATATGTGCTCAGAGCAGGCCATGCTTACATCCCCTGATCCCCACTGGGCTCTCTAACACAGATGCTGACTGGTGAGGTCTGCGTCAGAGCAGGGACTCTGCATTTCCGGTGAGCTCCCAGGTGACACTGATGCCACTGACCGGGACTACCCTTCCACTAGCCACTTCCCAATGTGGCCTGTTGCTCAGCAACTGGAAAGTGCCGAGTCGGCAGACTGTTCTCCTGAGTGTACACACTATGTCCTATCCTTCAGCCACTTGCTTATTCTGGTGCCTTGAGTGTGTGGGGCTTGTTACTGAAATCAGTCAAATCGGGTGTGAAAGGAGAAGTCAGGCTGAAGAAATGTCTTACAAAAACTGAAATCGTAACCCTATGACCAGTTAGCTTAAGGGGCTGGGACATCCCAACTTGACTCTACTGTGGCATCTACATCCTAAGATTGAGTCTGGCAATTGTGTTATTTCAGACTAAGAAAGTGACTCTAACTAAAAATCTTATTCCCTACTAAGTCCAAAGCTAAAGGGTTTCATTTCAGTTTTAAAGGTTGTCACTTCATAAGAAACCCAGCCCCAGCACTGGTTGGGACAGCCCTCTGCTCCTGGCATCCCAGAAAGGACCCTTGGTAGGCAATGGCTTTGATTTGGGAATCTTTGTGACTTCTGTGGCTATTTGAGAGTCAATATTTCAACACTAGGACAATAACAGTTGTCTAGGAGTCAGCTGCTGATGATTCTAAGTAGGAAATGGAGGCCACACAGAAGCTACAGCCAAGCTGACCTAGTGTTGGGGCCTGGAGACCCATTAGAGGAGAGCAGCCTCATTTCCAAAGCCTTTTCCCTCCTGGTGCTCTAGGAAGATCAGAGCAGGCTCCTGGGACAGAAGAGAGAATGAGCCAGTGCCCTGAGGGAAGTAGGCAGGCCGCTGCCCAGAGGGGCTATGCAGAGAGCACTGGAGTCAGCAGTTGCAATCTTTTTAGACCAGCTTCAAGACCTTCTGCCACTGTCAGTCTCTCCTTCCATCCATCCCTCCACAGAGAATTAGTGCTGTAGAGGATCAATGGCAAATTAACTGGAGGGCTAGATACAGGTGTATTTGGAGCCTTTGTAATGATGAAGAACTTTGAAGCAACCTTCTCCTTTAAAAGATGCTGAAATCAAGCCTCAGAGAAATTAAGTAACCTGTTAAAGGTCACACAGCTTGTTGCTCAGAGGCAAGGCTGGGAGAGACTGCAGGTATCTCTCTCAGTCCAGGGTTCGGTTGCAGGGTGTCCATCCTGGTTATACACATGGAGTGTTTCTGGTGAACATACAGAATCTGTTCATACAGGTTGGGGTATGCATTAGGGATCTGTCTTCTATAGGCTTCCCTGTAATGCTATGCAGCCAGCCCAGCCCCAGCCATGCTCCCATGCCACTTTACCACTAGCTTCAAGTTAGCAGTAATACAGAAATACATGCAAAATAGTACCTAGGTTTGGGTGGCTACTCTGTTCAAACCAAGTCAGAATCTCCACAGCTCTGGTTTTAATGTCACCGCTTAGAATTAAGGTTTAAAATTGCACAGCCCTAGTTTTTAAGAGAAATTTGGTTCTTTAAATTTATTAGATTTTTGTTTCCATTAAGTATTTAATGGTCTTTGGAGGGAAAAAAAGTATATTTTGGCTCAAGACTTTCTGTTTTCTGAAATATGTCTGGCATAAGAGTTAAACTTCTGTACAACAATGTGAATTAGAGTGAACAACTATGAGTCACATCAGGGCCTCCTCGAGGCTCAGGCCTGGGATTGCAGAAGAGCAAGCTGAGAACGGGCCACTAGACCATGCTGTGTGCAGTTACCAGACCCTAAAGTTGACCCCGAAGTCTGTTACCTCAGCAAGGCCTTGAGCCCTGTACACCGGAAGTCATAGGACACGGAGTACATCTCATACATGGTGGCCTTCACGTTGAGGCAGCCAATGACATCCTTGGGACTCAGCTTATACAAGTCGAAGGTGATTCTTGCTATTCCTGATTTCTTTGGCTGCTGGCGAGCGGGGATGCAGTTACTACCCTAGAAGAGTGACAGGAGGAGGAGACTTAAGAAGCATCCTACCTATGACATACAAATCCTGTAATTCTGGTTTTATGCTAGTTTTGACTGTCGGTTTAAAATCCATTAGGGACTAAGCTGCTAATTATTAATGTTTTTAGCAGAGCAATATTCTTATACTGTTACCATGTCCAAACCCATAAGAAAGTATTCTTCCTTCATCTTCCTTGAGTTTAATGACTCAGCCTGACCGTGATTCAGCTTTGGGGCCTAGGTTTCAATACCCAGGGATCAATGAATGGCTGTGTTGTTGACACATGATATTGGGAGACACTCACCCTGGTCACTGAAGGCCACCATGGTTACTTGATTGACATGGACAGTCTCATGACTATGACATGGTCTGCTTAAAGAGAAGCCGGCAGCATTATTTCCATTTTATAAGAGGCTTCTGGGCAGAAAGTTTCAGAATCACATGGCTACAGTAAGGGGCAGTATGAGAACTTTCCCAGGGCTTCCTCTATTTTCTAGTAACTACCCTGGATGAAAGTTGACTTCTTGGAGACACCAAAGCTGTTTGATTACACTATCTACTCTCAGTGTACCTGAAACATCACAGACCCTTTAGGTTGGGAGAAGAAAGTCAAAGACCTTTATAAGTCTCCCAGTTTATAAACAGTTTATAATCTTCCCCACCAAAATCATTGAAGGGACAAGAAGAGAGCTGTCTCAGGGCACAAATACCAGGTCAGGAGATAATCTTCCTGTGGGTTTGCTCCAGGAAGGGATCTTGTGGCATTCAGGATTCAAAGTTACATAAACCAATAGGATTACTAACTCTCAGGAACCTCTGGGGTTGGGAATAGTTGAGTTTACGAACATTAAATTCATAATGACAATGATATTTGAAGTTAAAACATAAATTCTCCTAAAAGTAACCAAACCCTAGAGTCACTCTTCTTTCTTCTCACATGAAACAGAGCCAAGAGAGATTCTGGTCGTTGCCCATTGTTTAATGCACAAGAAGTCCTTGGCCTCTTTACTTTAGAGGGCATAAGCTCTCCATTATTTAGGAAACGTTGTTTTTAAAAATCAAAATTATAGAATCAAAAGAGATTTTCACATATAATCCTGCTACAACCCTTGTTTATCGCCCCATGTTCCTCTGCTATATGAAAAATTTATCTTACTTTCTCGAAATGTCTTCCTTAAGTCTTGGTCTTAAATCAAAATCAACATGCACTTACAAAGTTAATCCGTTGATGATCTAACACTGGAGTTCTATAATCTGCTGACTAAGGAAGAAGGAAAAGACTGTCTCTGAGCCCTCTTCCAGAAAGTGCTTTAAGAGCTACTTCCTCACAGGCTCTAAGGCATTTAGACTGAAGAAGGGAGACCTCTGGTGGCTATTTCTCAGCAGGACATTCTCAAGTCAAATAAAATTGGCTTCACTGGTAAAAACACCTCCAAGTTGGGTAGGACCTATAATCAGCTGTGAGGTGCCTATTTCCTACCCAAAGGAAGATGGTTGAAAACTGGAAGACAAGAGAAGACTCCAATCCCAAATCACATGTTACTCAGGCAGCTACTAGACTGAAATGGCCTTAGGCTCCTCCTTGAACCGTCACATAGCAGACTTATTTGTATCCATTGCACCCTATCACTACTCTAAACTTTAGCTGGGTATCCCAGCATCCACCCATTCTGGGGGCTTATACGTATCACATATTAACCAACTCCCCTTAGTAACTAAATGTCTCATATACAAAACAAACACAAACAAACAAACAAACAAACAGAAAATAAGATCCTGTCTGAATTAGTTTCCTGTGGCTGCTATAACAAATTATCACAAATTTAATGGCTTAAAACAACACCAATCTATTCTCTCACAGGTCTGAAGGTTGGGAGTCCAAAATGAGACGGCAGGGCTGGTTCCTTATGGAGGCTGCAGCGAGGATTGGTTTCCTTGCCTTTTCTGGCTTCCAGAGCGGCTTGCATGCCTTGGCTTGTGGCCCTTCCTCACATTATTCCTTCTCTTTTTCTGCTTCTGGCCCTTACTCTGGCCCTTCTTCATCCCCCTTAAAAAGACTCTGTGCTTACCTGTCCCACTGGGTAATCCAGGATCATCTCCCTATCTCAAGAGCTTTAACTTAATTACATCTGCCAAATCCTTTTTGTCATGTAAAGTAACACATTCACAGCTTCCAGGATTAGGACAAGGACATATTTGGGGGCCATTATTCTGCCCTCAAACAAGAAGCAGTACAGTCCAAGATTGTCTTTTAAAAGATTTATCTAATCGACCCCACGATCTTCCAATATACTAGCATAATCATTTATTTTAAAGATATATATATACATAAATATGTATATTTAATTTTATGCTTTTTATACTGGTTTGTAGTTTTTCTTCTCTAGTTAGAAAATTCTGTTATGAAGTATTTGACATGTATAGAAGTGTACATATATGTAAAAATAAGGAATAATAAGATGATCGATATACCCATTCCACATAAAACAAAACATTATCACCCCTCTGTGTCTCTCCAAATTATGTTCCTCTACCTCCCAAGAGGAAACCATCTAAGTTGTGCATAATTCCCTTACTTTTTTAGCCATGTGTATCTTAAACATTATGTAGCTAATTTTATATATTTTTCAGTTATCTATAAATGGTTAAATGCTGAGGTTTCTAAGTGTGGTTTAGAGGCACCTGGGGGATCCTGAGACCCTTTCTGGGGATTGAGAAATCAAAACTATTTTTATAAGAAACACCAGGATGCAATTTGCCTTTTTGTTCTCATTCTCTCACAAGTAGTACATTTGGAAAATCTGCATAACTCAGTGAACCAATATTTTCTAAAGGATCAATGCACGATGTTACAAAATCATCCCTGCCAAAAAGATCCATTAAAGTACTAGACTGACCCATGGATTCCAATGTCACAGAGGAGGCAAACTTCACAGGTATGCCTTCAGATTCCACACTGCAGCCAGCCTTTATACAACCAGCACTTGTCGAGTTTTGGTGTAGTATCAGAGGAGAATATCCTCAGTGATCTGGAAAGACCATTAAAATAATCTTTCCTTTTCCAACTACATAGATATGTGAGATCATATTTTCTTCACATACTTCCAACAAAACAATATATTACAACAGATTGAATACAGAAGCAGATATGAGAATTTAGCTGTCTTCTATTAGATGAGGCATTAAAGAGATTTACAAAAATGTAAAACAATGTTATGCCTCATTAAATATTTTTTGTTTTGAAAAATAGTTATTTTTAATAAAAATATATGATTTCTGTTAACTTGTGTTGGGTTATTATTTTTAACGAAATAATATATTTTTTAAATTTATCAATTTTAACTTTGATTATGTGAAATATATATACCTATAGCTTATACTTTCTCATCCTTGGCACTCTGACATTTGGGGCCAGATAATTCTTCATCATAGGGGCTGTCCTGTGCATTGTAGAATATTTAGTAGCATCTCTGGTCTCTACCCCCTAGATGCCAGTAGTGTATCCCTGCCCCAGCTGTCACAACCAAAAAGGTCTTCAGACATTGCTAAATGTTCCCTAATGGTCGAAATCATCCCCAGTTGAGAACCTCTGATTGATGAATATCAACAGATTCTATTGATATGATCCACATAAACATAAGCTATTTGGGTCTTTATTAATTTTGAAAAGTATAAAGGAAGATCAAAAAGTTTGAGGACCACTTGTTAAATGTATTATTCTGCCATGTTTTCACTCAACATAGTTGATCAGATTTATCCATATAGATGTCTGTATCTGTACTTCATGCATTTTCACAGCAGTTTATAAACATCGAATGTTGTATATTCCATTCAATGTATATACAACAATGTGTTTATGCATATTTACATAGAAGCATGTGGCTGGGTATCATGTGCTGGGTATATATGTAGAAATGGACGTGCTCAGTTCAACTCTATGGGATAAAGACAAGTTGTTTTACATAGTTATTAGTGGGAGCATAAGAAAGTTCATTGCTCCATATCTTAAATATGGAAAAAATTTAAAAGCCTAACAATAATGGTGTAAAAGGGTGTCTTATTGCGGTCTTAACTTGTTTTCCTAGTCACCAATGAGATTGAGCATTTTCCTATGATTTATTATCCATTCTACAAATGCCTGTCTATTTTTTGTTCATTTTAATATTGGCTTGTCTGTTATTGCCATTATTGATTTGTGTGATTTCTTTAAATTTGCAGAATACTAATCCTTTGTCGGGTTATGTTGAAAACATCTTCTCCCACTTGTGGCTTTTGTTTTACTTCTTTTATAGTATCTTTTGATGAACAAAATTCTTAATGGAGTTGAATTTATCATTTAAAAAAATGGTTAATGTATTGCATCTTGTTTAAAAAATTAATGCACTGAGTATGCCAAATAGACATTAGATCGCCTCAGTCATGTCTCCAACTTCCTTCCTGTTTTCCACCTTTCTCTTTTTGTGTTACATTGCAGGTATCTTCTTTAGACCTGTCTCCCAGGTCTTTTATTAGCTTTAGTCCTGTCCAAGTCTTCATTTATTTTAATTGCTAATTTTTCATTTCCAGAAATTCTATTTGATTCTTCCAAGTCTCTCTCTCTTTTTAAATTTTCTCTTATTCCTTCTTACTTTAGATTACTTTTTATATTTCTTTGAACATTTTAAATATACTTATTTTACACTGATGATTCAAATCTGAGTTCTTTACAGGCCTGGCTTTGTTAATTCCGCTTACTCTCACATTCAGAGTCCTTATGTTTTATGTTTTATTGTGAACTCACATTTGTTGGAACTTTAGGAATGAAAATTCTTTGAGGCCTGGGTCAAATTCATTTTGAGCCTATTTGCTTCTACTAGTTATGTGGAGGCACATCAACCCTGGATCACTGGGACTGGAAGGAGAGGTTATTTGAATAAAAAGAATTCAATGAGTAACCTCCTTCCACTGATGTTCCCTCCCTGGGTCTCTGTAAACTAAACTCTCAGCTTGGGTGATTTTGGAATCAAGAGTCCCTAAAACCTCATGAGAGCAGGTGTCCCACAGATTCCCAGAAGAGAACTTGCTAAGATTCTTTGCTTTATGTGGGCATCTCTAACCTGACCTCCACTTTCTTTTAACCTAAGACTTTGTCTCCTGTCCTCCCAGCATCCTTCAAAACTGAAGCCCTTAACTTCCTTAAGAAGAAAAAACATACATCAAAAACAGGAATAAAGAATGGTAACAACTACATTCCTATCAATAAGTACCTTAAATGGAAAAGAATTAAGTGCTCCAACCAAAAGACAGAGTGGCTGAAAGGATAAGAAAACAAGATCCCTACATATGAAAAGGAAGGAGATGGAAAAAGATATAGCTTTGTGGACCTAGAAGATATTTAAATCAGACAGAGAAGGATAAACATTATATGATTTCACTTATATGTGGAATCTAAGGAATAAAAAGAACAAACTATCAAAAACAGACTCAAAAATATAGTGGACAATTTGGTGACAGATAGAGGGGAGGGGAGTTGGGGGGGTGGGAGAATGGGGTGAAGGGTTAAAGAAGTACAAATTAGTAGCTGATGGATGGTCATGGGAGCATGGCATTGGGAATGCAGTTAGCATTAATATGTTGGCTTGGAGGAGGGTCAGAGGAGGGAGGGAGCTATTGGGGGAAACATTTTATGAACTATATAGATGTCTAACCAATGTACTGTATACTTGAAACTAATTAAAATAAATAAATTTAAAATAAAATAAATAAAACCATGTCTAAAAAAAAAAAACCAAAACCCTTAGTCACTGAGGTCAGTGGATGCCTGCAGGTGAGAGGCTCACAGGTGAGACATCAGTGTTTACTTTCCTCTGTGGATTCCGGCTCCCATAAAATCTTTGGCTTCTGAGGATTTCTCTTTCTTGGGTATATAAAAATGTTTTAATATTTTGCTTTACATTTTTAGTAGGAGGGTTTTCCAAGATATATAATGCATAGTTTCCACAGAAGTAGAAGCCCCTATTCTATCTCTTTACTTTTCTAAATCACTATATTCATGCACACCCCCCTACTTAATTTCCTTGGCTATGTTAGCTTCCCAGCCTCCTAAGGACAGAGTCAGTGAATTGTCAACAACAAGGCTTTAACAAGATCTATAGCTACTCACTGGCCAAAACTTGTCCCTCAGAATTCTTTGCTCTAAACCATACAGCCCAAGTTCACAAAGATGCTACATTTCCTAAAAATACTTATAAGAATCCCTTTGAAGGTGGTAGATCTAGTTATTAGATAATATAAAGGATATATTTAGAAAGTGAGCAAGTCAGCACCAAAATAGGAAATTCACTTTTGCAGGTGAAAAGTCTACCCAGTAGCTGTTTGCTTACCGGTGTCCACTTCTGTCCTTTTTCCAAGATCATGAAATGTGTGTTGTCTCCTAAGGTCTGAAAGAACTCTTCTGTGTCTACCACGGTGCCATCTTCCTCCAACACCAAAGTGACCAGCCCACTGGTGATAAGTAGGGCGTCCAGGGTCTAGGTTAGCAACACATTAGAGACATGGAATGAAGCAGGAAATGCCATTTTGACTGCTCACAGCCATTGATTACATTATAGTTTCAGAAGAGCTGGCTGATTTTGATAAAATTTTAATGGTCAAGATATATCTTAATTGGTATGATTCAGTCTTGGCTTGGAAAAAGAGAAGTTAAGGTTTTTAAGGGACTTATCTTCTTCAGAAATTTCAATGACATGAGATTACATTTAATAATATTTACAGTTTCTAAAATTACCTACTTATTTCAACCAATAAAAATTAAAATCCTACAATATGATATTTAAGAAGCCTGAGTCTCACGTGGCGTATTGGAACGTTTCTCTTGTTTCAGAGCCTGTATGTTAGACTCTCACATCTTGTTTCTGTGGGTGTCTGTGTCTAGGTTATGTCTCCATGAGATTCTTCCTTATTTGATCATCTAGGACACTTTTAGATTAAGGAATATTCTTCCCTGGCCTTTATAACAAAGAACAGATTTCCAAAGTCTGCTGCTTCTCTATATTCTCTCTTATCAAAGAAACAAAGCTACATTATTAACTGATTACTGTTTTTAAGGTTTTTGTCTTTATACCTAAATTGTTTATTGTAAAGAAATGAAATATTGTTTCCTTTCATTCTTTTATTGTCCTTTAACGACTTAGAAATGGCCCCCTCAGACTCTCCAAGGCCAAGACATGGACATTTCTGTCTCTACACTGGCTTAGCACCAAAGACCCTGTGTCTTCTGAGGACCGGTGAGAAGCTCTGCAGCCCGTGGTACCTTGCTGAGGAGCTCCTTCAGACTGCTTGCCATCACCCCTCTCCGGCTGCTTCTGTTGTGGTTGGAGACTCGGAAAGGGCGAGCCGAATGCATGAGGGGAGTAAGCAAGACTCTTTTTGTCTGTGATCCCATAAATGTCAGGGGCCTAGAAATGGAGGAGAAAAGTAAAAAATATATTTGACATTACTTTTTACAGAGAGTCTTTAAGAAGAGGTTTGAAATACAAGCTTCACTTGCTTGAAAGCCGCTCACCTCCTGCTGGGTGGCCCAGTTCCTAACAGGCCATGGACCAATACTGGTTCACGGCCTGGGGGTTGGAGACCCCTGTTTTAAACCAACATGCAAGAAGTTCTCTAAAAATGACTCTGCAAGGGGAAACAGATAGGCCTTGCTGGTGGCACTAGAAGGTGGTTCTTTTGGGGGACCAGTTTAGCAACACATAAAGAGCTTTCACCCAGGACTGTGGACTTTATTTTATTTAAGAATATATCCATAAATAAATAATTCAAAAGAATATAAACAGAAATTAGCAATGTTTCAGGTAGATCTTGCTTCAGGCTGGGTGCTGTGATAAGTGACACATGACCTTATTTAATCCCCATAACCCCAGAGGGACTAGCACCTGGTGTTGTCCTGTTTCCACACTGACCTATTTCAGGTGCTCAAATAGTTGTTGACAATTTAGACAAATGCTTGTACAGTGAGATTCCAGAGAATGACCCAAAGGACAACCTTTTAGAAGATACAAAGTGAGTCTATCACTGCTTTCTGACACTTATAACAGATTAACCCAATGAAGGCTAAGATTCTAGAGAATATCCATACTGTTTTCAAATGCCTATCACCTAGGATTTAGCACTTTATTTTCACACACACACACATACTGTCATTTATTTATCTATGCTTTATTTCCCAACTATTTCCCATTAGAATTTCCTTATGGACAAAGTCTTCTTTGTTTATCTCCCATAATACCTACCTTAGTGCTAGGCATGGAACTTTTATATAGTATGTTGTTTAACTTGAAGCTCTATAAATGGACACAATTCAATGACTTATCAGTAATTTGCTACATGAACAACTGATAGTATCCTAATGAACCAGCTCTCAGACATAGGTTAATTTCATGCTACCAGCAGTTTCAGGAGGTCCCCATAGTAGTGAGTGTCTGTGTCTCATCCTTATGGCATGAGCAAGAAGAGTCTAGCTTGAAATATATTCAGCCAGCATCACATTAATGCCTCAGAAGTGCTCACATCTGAGCACTTGCTATGGCCAGCGATGTATTAGTTCTTTATATATGTCAACTAATTATCGTAACCTTAGAAGGAAAATATTACTCATTTCTCAGAGTGGTTTCTCAAGGGGACTTAGTTAATAAGGAAAAGAGGTAGGACATCATCTTTCTGAACCTCAAACCTCAAGCAGTAAACAGCAGTCGGAAGCACTGTGAGGAGGAGCTGCTTTATGGCTGAAGGGATAGCAGTGTTCTCTGTTCATATCCTCAGTGCCTTTCCCTTTATGCCACCACAGTCACTGCACACTTGGTTTCCAGGGAGGCAACTGCAAAGGGATTGCGCCAAGTCAGTGATCTCTAACGCGGGCTCCCCATCAGAATGACAAGAGATCCACGGAGTAAATCAGAGCCTGAATTGACGCAGCTGTGGGCCTGGCATCAGCCTCTAACCCTTGGCCCTGGTTCCAAGCAGTTACACCAAATTCCTCAGTTACACAACACAACGAACAAGGTGCCCACATTCTGCTGAGCTGCTACTACAGAGAATTCACTCACAGTCTCATCCCTCATGACTTGGTAGACAGGGCAGCGAGGATTACCCATATTATGCTTTACATTTAGAACCTGATTTTGTTCTCAATCTTGTCATAGCATCTGAAACTTAAACTCACTGGCAAAGTTCCTATGAGGAGATAGATATGAGTTCCACTCTGTTTCAGACACTATATATTAGCACATTGCCTAATAACTCTATAAGACAAGTATTACAGATGAGGAAAACTGAGACTCAGGGCATTAAGAAACTAATAAGGTCAGAGTTAGCAAGTGCTAGCACAGGGGTTTGAATCCAGCTCCTGCTTTTGCACCACAGTGCCTATTCTACCAGGTGCAAACCCTCCTATAGTAGAGGGGACCCTGGACCTTCACCGGCAAGAGCCTCTCCTCCAGAGCAGGAAGACATTGCCATTGCCCATGAGACCTTCCAGAATCTATGTCTACTGAGGCCAGAGTCTGTCTGTACATTACTTCCCCACAGCACCTAGGTCCCCATTGGCATGTGATCTACTTACTGAGTAAAAAATAGACTAGAATAAAATCAGAGAAATGGGAGAACAAAGTTCATGTCTTAGAATCTTAGGTGGTTAATGGCACACCGCGTGGGCACGAACAGCTTTGACCTAGTTAGCTGTAGTCCCGTATCCCTTCATTGGCTGCAAATGCTCATACTTTAGGAAGCACCAATGCTCCAGTGACCTAGCACAGCCGATTGTATAAAGTTCTTATTGTCTTTTAACCTCTGACAAGATAAGTGCTTGCAGTCATTTTTGGTCCTCCCTCTTCACACTGCCCTCAAGATAGTCATCCTTGATAAAAAAGGACACTGAGTTTATTCTTTTTCTTCTCTGTTATGTTTCTTAACCAAGAACCAATTGTTAGAGAAAAGTCTTATGGAGCACACATTAAAAAAAATCTTTGAAGACATGAAAATTAAATGTTGCCATTTTTTTCAAGAAACAGGATGAGTAATTTGATGTGTCAAATTATATAAAATCAGAACTATCATATACATCATAAAAAGGGGTTATGAAATTTTACATACACTAAACCTATCTAACAAATACTGTATGAGTACTGAATATGCCCAGCTAAATGAACAGCAGGGTTAAATAGCTAGCTGCATGAACAAAGCAATATATTAATCCAACTCACTTTTGGTCTTCTTAATAGAATAATTTATGTCACTGGCCATTAGCACAATGCCTAAAACGTGTTGCTATCTCCCCCTGTCTGCCCCAATTTCTTAATGTATCGATGTTGAAATGGGAGTGCTGAGAAGCCTTAGGATTCTGCTTTTAGATATACCACTCATCAGTCACCTAGAACTCCTGGGAAAGTGCAGATGATCCTATGAAGCAGGAAGGGAAATAGCTCACTAAAAGGGACAAAAAACAAGGAAACAGCTGTTCCAGGAAATAGATTACTTCGGGGAAATCAAGACAATAAGAGAAGTCGGACTTCATAGAGTTGAAAACTGTGAAGCGGCATATTTCCCAGAAGTGAGGGAAACAGAGAGTCTTTGTATTTTTCCCTGTGGGAACCAAGGAGTCCTCAACTTATAAAAGTGTGTGAAATAAAACAACAAACACAGACTGACAGTGGACGTAAACTTTACTCCAATAAAACAAAGCTAACCCCCACAGATCATAAGAAAGCATCTTTATAAGGCACCCTATGGACTGATGTTTATTCTGAAAGTGCTGGAGGAAAAGGCAGGCCCAGGAACAAGGAAGGTCTCTCTGAGCCAAAGAGAAACATTTTGGTGTCAGCAGCGATGAGGTGGCTCTATACGGCTGGATAAGATACTACTCAGAAACTATTCAGAGTGAAACGATGACTGAGGGAACCCCACATTTCATCACTAGGTGAAAAAGGAGGAACCCATATGAAGTAATTAAGCATAGACAGAGATAGGATATAAGTCAACTAACTATAGCCAAAACTAAGAGTGACAATGAGAATGTTAGGAAGGGAAGTGGTGATGGCAAATACAGAAATGCAGAGAAATAAGGTGGCTTGGGAAGTATTTGTCAGCCCTGGCTAGGTCTCCATGAGCCTCAGGGATATAGTTGTAGAAAACTCAATTCGTTGCTTGTGCTGAAATGACAGCTAGACAAAACCTAGAGTTCCTTGCTCAAGAAAAGGAAAGATGTAAATAGCTACAAAAATGGCCATTTTGCACAAAATATAATACATCAACCTTATAACAACTTCAAGGTTGGCATGAATGTTATCACTGAGGGGACACAAAGACAGAGCAGACTTTGTTTGGGACAACACACACAATGGTGGACATCCTTGAAGTCCAGAGTGTGCGAAGAGACCTCAGGCTGCTTTCGTTTTGACTAAGGCCTCTAGTGATTACAGATGATTAAAAAACTAACAACTGTTTAAAATTTGATAATTGCTTACACGTAACTGATCGTTAAAAAATGATATGCACAGTGATTAAGTTACTTTCTTGGCAAAATGCAGTTATTTACTAAGAAAAGACAGAATTAGGACAAACTCTACCAGCCAGTTTAAATTAAGGGGCACTAAGAGGAGAGAAAATTCCCGCAAGACCAAAATTAACTAATGCACCTTGCCTGCGGCTCACACAGATCTTCACTGTGAACATGGTTTTAAAGAAGGGCAGAAGGGAAGAAAAGTGTGTTCCTTTCAACAAATATTACAGATTGTTTTCTCCCAGTTTAGTTTGGAAGCAGGTAGATTCCAAAGAATTATAGCAGCTCAGTTTGGAAGCAGGTAAAATTTTCAAAGAACTACAACAACAGTGTGTCCCAACAAATAGTCACTCATACCTACAGCTTGCCAAGCTCAAAAGAAAAGTGTTTCAGGAGATTATATGTTTCCTTATGTTTCGATTTACCAACATTTATTTTATCAGGGAGTTGCTTCTGTCACACGCTTAACCCTGTGAAAACCTTGCACAGACAGATTTTAAATTTTGGGACACTGTTGTAGGGGTCAGGTGTAAGGGTAACGTCAGCCTTTATTCTGCAGGTGTTGCCTTCTGCTCCAGGCAAAACCAGAGGAGTAGGTGCTCTCTACCTATCAGCCTACCAGCCCCTCAGTGTTCAGGGGAACTTGGAGAATGGGTATTTGTATGGCCATGGGAGGAAAGTTTGGAGGATGCACTCCAAACTGTTCAGTTACCCTGGGAATGAGAGTGTGGAGTGGGTGGCACTGGAAGAAGAAAAGCAGGAAAGAAATCAAGGGCTTTACCTTTATGCTTAAACCATTTTAGGGAAGATGCATGAATCAAATCTGTTTTTCTCCCTGGGATTCCACTGCTTGACTTAGCTTTTGTTTTTGTTTTGAAAGAGAAAACCAGTGCTGTCCCAACTGATCACCTTTACATTTTGGCAGCTATTTTTTTAGCCTCAGGTTTTAGACACAGTCCCCTTTAAGAACCCAAGTCCAGAAGTCTATATAGGTCACACTAGTTTCATAAAGGATTCTCTCCTTTTTACCTACCCTGTCCCTCCACCCCTCCGTACAAAGGGGATTCGTCACCTGCATTTTAAAGTACTCAAGGGCCTCTCTATCCTCTTTGAAATATTTTGAAGATCTTCAGAGAAACACGATTCCTCCCTTAAATCTATAAAGTTTCTGTCATGCAAGATCTTTAGGTTCTTACCAAAAAGGATTGGTTGGTATGTCAGGATGTGAAATGAACCCAGGAAGGGGAAAGGAATGTTGCCAGGCCTTCGACCACACATCGTATCACGAGGAGCGGGGCAAAGAGGCTGCGGGGTCCGCGGGTCCCTGGTTTTTCCGTGGGCAGAGTCATCGCCTTCGGGTGCGGCGAAGATGAGGAGGGCGTCCTCTCAAACACTCCCTTACAAACCCGAGTGGGCTCAGCGAGTAGGGGTAAGGGAGTTTTCAGTGCCCGAAGCACCCTCGGGATCAGCCTATCCTCCACTTGGAGCCCGGAGCCCAAAGCGCGCGTTTCCCGCAACCGGTATGCGTAAGCCGCCCGGAGCCGCCAGAGTCCCCACCAGCTCCCCTCCCTGCGCCCCAGCTCGCGTCGTGATTCGCACGACCCCGGGAAGCCCTGCCTAGGCACGATGCCCTGAGTTCCCGAGATGGCATTCTTATTTGCACTCGCGGCTGCGGCTATAGCAGGCAAGAGATGTTGCCCCTTTCGCATCACCGCCACATCTGTTACGCGAACGACCTCGGCACCTGCCGACAGCCGGGGGAGCGGGAGAAGACTCGCGGCTGTTCGGGCTCTGCCTACCCGGCTGGCCCGCGGCGTGGGCGCCCGGTGTGTGGGTGAGTGCGCCGGGACCCCGGCCTCGGGGAGCTCCGGGATGCGGGGCGCACGCGGAGACTGGGCGCAGGAGGGAAAGGGATGTGGGGCTCACGCGAGTGCGGGGCGCAGGCGGAGGGGGGCGCTCTGGGGCGCGGGGTGCGCTGATCGCTCGGGGGCACAGGCGGGGTGGTGAGCCTGGCAAGCGCGCACTCGCCTGATGAGGGCTCCCGCGTAGTCCCGGGCAGTCTCCATGACTCAGGTCACCTTGTAAGAGCGGCCTGTCCCCGTGCGCGCGGCCTCTTAAAGTGCCTCCGCCCGCCCCGCCCCGCCCCGCCCCGGCCAGCTGGCTAGCTGTGGCCTGACAGCTCAGGGCAAGGACCTTGGTCATGGGCTCGCCTCTGCCGAAGGTCGCGGCTTAGGGTTCTGAGAGAGCGCCGGGGTCCGCACCCCTTCGGGCCCCCTCGAGGCGGGCTGCAGAGAACAGACAGTATCCACGACCCTGGAACTCCAGATGCTCTGTAGGTCATTTGATGGTCGCATGTCAGCATGTTTGCCTTGCATTTTCTGGACGTTGGGCAATATGGCTTTGGCTGTGGAAAGGCGTATGTGTAATTTTAAACTCAGGCCACAGGTGGGAAGATTGAGGCTCAAGATGTGTGCATTAGTGACCTCCAAACTACTCCCAGTCGGACGCTGAGGCTGCAGCCCCTGACGCCCCTCTCGGAGTTCCGCTAACCAGCTGGTTTCTTACAGAGGTGAAGACATTGTTGCAGACACTTGGACGCGCAGCCCTTCAGGTTCTCAGAGGCACCTTGGCCTTACCATTAAGCTGCTTCTCGGGCTGTACCATGGGCGTTTTGGGGGCAGTAAGAAAGGCATTCAGAATGGAAGGGTAAAGGAACCAATTGGACTTCATTGACAATCTTTTAGCTACAGGTAAAGGACTTTCTCAGAGCAAGGAAGAAGAGAGGGAACCGAGTCATGGCTGAGGGGGATTCTATCCACATCATGCTTGCTCAGATGACCATATAGGAAGATGCAGTTCAGCATGTTTTATTTATTTATTTAATCGCCTACAGCACCTGATATTCCTAGGTGGTCTCCCATCCACGTACTAACCAGGCCCAACCCTGCTTAGCTTCTGAGATCAGAGGAGATTGGGGGCGTGGAAGGTGGCATGGTGGTAGACAGTTCAGCATATTTTAGACCTCTGAAAGAGTGGGGTAACTCTTGTTAGGAGATTCAATAGAGCTCTTAATTACAAAAATGAAGCAGAAGTCTCTTGAGCAGGTTAAGGATTGGAACAGTCTCAATTCCAGCCTTTTAAATGGTGTAAACTCTCTGGGATAGAAATTTTCTAGTGCATACTCTCCTGCACATATCAGGTGATTTGTTTTACAAATTATTAGCGACTGCTGACTGCTTTTGTGAACCATGTTTCAAAGAGCTGTAGCTTGACCTGAAGCTTGCTTTTTCTGATTCAACTTGATGTCAGCACATTGACTTGATCGCTTAAATCATGCCTCCCTTCTGACTGCCCTCCTTCTCAGTCGAACTCTCAGAAACAAACACACACACTTCTTCCCTTTCAGGGCTGCTGGTGCCAACAATGTTGACTTGCAGGAACATTGAGGCAAAAAGCAATTTTCTTCCAGATTCCCGAACCCCATGGGGCCTGCAAGGAGCTACCCAGAGCTCACAGAGTGGGTATTTCCTGAGAGAGCCCCTTGGGCTGAACAGAGCCTTCAGAGATGGACAGAGCCTTCAGAGATCATTTGCTGCCCCTCCACTGACACCCTGGTGTGGCCTGAATGTGTGTCCTTTTGCCCCTACCAATTCGTATATTGAAATCCTAATGATCAATTTAATAGTATTAGAAGGTGGGGCCTTTTGGAGGTGCTTAAGTTGTGAGAGTGGAGCCTACAGGAATGGGAGTAGCACCTTATAAAAGAGGCTCCAGACAGATACTTAGGCTCTTCTGCCATGTGAGGAGACAGTGAGAAGACAGCCAGCTATGAACCAGGAAGAGCGCCCTCACCAGAACATGACCATGCTCGCACCCTGATCTTGGACTTTCAGCCTCCAGAACTGTGAGCAATAAATTTCTGTTGTTTCATAAGCCACTCAGTCTGTAGGATTCTGTTAGAGCAGCTGGATCAGCCTAAGACACGCCCCCAATTTGACAGATGAGAAAATAGGTCCCGTCAATTGAAATCAACTCACCTTTTAAAAAACCTTTTATTGCAAAAAATTTCAAATATAAAGACTTAACATGGGCACCCCAGTGCCTGAATTCAACTGCTGTTAACATTTTGACATATTTCTTTGTTATTAATATATATTTTTATTTGAATCCCTTCACATAGATCCTTCAGCTTGCATCTCTGGAGAAATGAGAACATTCTCATATATACTGTAGTGACTTTCTCACTCCTAACAAAATCAAAATGATCTAGTAGCACCTAATATTCAATCTGTAGTCAAGCTCCCCAACCATTCTGATTTACTGACACCTTATGTATAAGGCACTATACGCATGTCCCAGATACAGTGTGTTGGATCTGTTTCATAGCAGTGAAAGTCAAGATTGCAAGTGATTCTCACATACCAATAACCAATCATGGCAATGGGTGCTATTTATTTACTTATTCCTAGAGCTTAGAGGGATGTCTGCATTAGAAGGCATTTAGTATAGGCTTGTTAAGGACTGACTAAATGATTGAGGTGCTATGCTAGCAGTAATATATGAAAGGAACAAAGTAATGAATTCTTCCCAAAGAGTATCCAGGAAGGCACAGGATGAGTGAGGTGAGTGGTGCATGGGGGTGGTTGTGACTATTCTGTCCTGCTTTTAGGAAGACCAAAGGCACAGAGGGACAGTAATGGTGTGTCTGGCAATGTGGTGTGTGTGTGTGTGTGTTGGGAGGGGGGTGATTCTAGAGGAGAATGATAGGAACCAGTTGGGCAGCCATGTCAGAGTGAATCTGCAGAGCTCTGAACGCACAGTGGGCATTGTTCTCAGTGGGGGAACGAACCAGGGTGTCATGGTGACCTATTCCAACAGATTCGCGAACATTCTGGGGATGGCATGGAGGCCAGACTGGGCCAGGGGAGTCTGTAGGTGATCCAAATAAATGAGTTCAGGGTCAGAGCTGGGCTCTGACAATAGGCATAGAGGGATGGGAGAAGCTAAGGAAGATTTCATAGGATGTGGTGAAAAACAAGCAGGGGAGTAGCTGAAGATGACTCCAATATTTTTAGTTCGGGGAACTGGAGAGGTGGCATGCCCTTAACTGAGATGAGAAATACAAGAAGGGAAGCAAGTTGTATTTGAGGTTGAGATTATGTTGAAACCCATGGGCCTGTGGCTCACACTGGACAGAGGTGTGTGGACCGGCATCTGGGGAGAGGCCCTAGTTGGAAGTCAATGCTAGTCAGCTACCTGCCTGCTCTTAAGTGGGATCTGTGTCTTACAAGCGGGTGGCTCACCCCAGGAGAGTGTCTGGGGAGAGAGAAGAGGGCAAGGCATGTTGTGTTTCAAACAGCTTGGCTGTAAAACTTGGCTGCTCCAGAAGGCCAAGAAGAAAATGGGTTAAGAGGCAGCACATGCCCAGCTGTGCTGGGAGGAAGCCTTTCCAGCACAATTCCATCTTCCAGCTCTCACACAAATAAACAAACTCCTTTCTCATTCAACACCATTTAGTACATCTTTATTCAGCAACCACAACCAAATCTAGCATTTAGTGTTTAATTCAGTCACCAATTGTTGACACAGTCCCTATAGAGTCTGTGTGCATGTCCCTCTGACACCGTGCCTCAAAGAGGACTTCCAGCATGTTGACCTTCCCAGCTCCCTGCAGCTGTCTATAGGGTTGATGCTACAGTTGGCTCATCTCCCTCTTCAAGGCAGGGCTTCCCCTGAATCCTCTGAGTCCTGACAGGTGGCTGACAGAGTGCATACTCTGGAGCACAGAGACCTGGGTTCCTAGCCTGGTTTTACCTCATTCCAGGGAGTGACCTCACCCAAGCCTCAGATTTTAATCTGTAAAAAAGGCACAGGGCTCTCTGTCTCATAGGGTGCGGGGAGAATCAAATCCTGTGAACAGAGGGCTGACCTGCCCCAGGGCCCAGACCAGAGTGAAGATCACAACGATGCAGGTGATGGACAGCTAGACTTTGGTTCCTAGCCAGAACAGAGTACCTGATATGGAAACAGCTTTTCATATGTGGGGGCTGGTTATGGAGAACATAGATGCCTAAGGGCAAAGGAACTTCAGCACCCATGTAATGTGATATCTATATTTTATGAACAAAGTGGATAAAACAGTGAATACTGGGTCCGAACCCTGGCTTTGCTACTTTCAGATTCTGTGACTGTGCAAATTTTCTTAAAAATTTTTTTTTTGTGAGCTTCAATGTCTTAATTTCTAATAGTCCCTGATGATCAGTGTTCCTTACTAACTCTCAATGGGTTGCAATGAGATAATGATTTTGAAATACATTGTAAACTGTCAAGCACTAGCAAGTGTTAGGTCTCCCCCCCACCCACCCCACGCCAACTTCATTGAAACATAATAGACAATCAGTTGCTGGTATTTACATTGTACATTTCAATGAGTTTTTTCAATTATAGTTGGCATACAATAACATACCAGTTTCAGTTGTACAGCATAGTGATCAGAGATCCACATAACTCGCAAAGCAATCACCCCACTTAATGTAGCCCCCCTCTTTCCCCTTACATATTTATTACAATGTTATTAACCACCTTTCCCATGCCACACTCTATATCTCCATGACTATTCTGCAACTATCCACTTGTACCTCTTAATCCTTTTGACATTCTCCCCTCCCATCTAGTAGTCCTCAAATTATTCTCTGTATCTATGAATTTATTTCCGCTTTTCTTGTTATTTATTTGTTCTTTAGATTCCACATGTACATGAAATCATGCGATATTTGTCTTTATCTTTCCCATTTCATTCAGCGCAATACCCTCTAAGTCTAGCAAGGCAATATCTTTCTCCATTCTCTTCTTTTTAGTCTGTGTGTGTCTTTTAATCTGAAGTGAGTATCTTGTAGACAGCATATGTAGGGGTCTTGTTTTCTTATCCATT
>NW_006434367.1:1847340-1854429 GCF_000325575.1 Pteropus alecto
TCTGTTCTGTTCTCTCATATTATTTCTGCTTCTTTGTCTTCCCTTTTGGCTGCCTTTCTGTGTCTGTTTCTATGTACTAAGCAAAGCTCCTAAGTCTCCTGTTCTCATTAGCGTGGCTTTGTGAAGTAGGTGTCCAGTGAGAGGGGTTCAGCTGCAGGCCAAGTTTAGCCCTAGCTTGTTCTTTTCCAGTACCACCAGTTAAGATTCAGCCAGCAATCCACAGATGCTGTGCTTATAGTTGCCTCAAAAAGCCACGCCAGAAACTGAGGTCAGCTGCCAACAATTTGAGTCTTGGCTCAGCTCAGCATGTGACAAAGAACTCATGGAGGACACACCTGGATGTGGCTTGGATGGGGCTCTGAGCTGGAGGAGGCAGTGTTTCAGGGAATCGTCTGGGCGGAGCGACATCTATTATCCAGTTTGATGACTTCTCAGCTATGGCAGCTCTGCATCTATACACTGGGAGTGGGGAGGGCTCAACAGAGGAACAATGGATACCACTGGCACTTCTGCCTGGGAGAGAGCCTCGCCTCCAACCCTCACTTCGACAACTCAGTGTCTCCTTGTAAGTCCCTGGTGCCCCCTGTGCAGCCGAACTGGTGCTGGTGCTCAGAGCGAGCAGGTCTGTCACTGGGAAATTCCACTCACGAATGCGGCCGCTTTAAGAAGTGTCTGCTGCTTTCACTGCCACAGCCTCTGTCACACTCAGCTGTTCAGGACTGGGTAGCCTCATGTCTTTGCCCCCTCCTACCTTCTACCATTGCAGGTTGATTAATTATTTCTCTCCCTAGTTGTAGTGCTTCTGTTCATCTAGATCCCAGGTGATTTTTCCTTGCTGTTTGCTCCTTGTTTGTGTCACAATTTTGATTTGGTTGCAAGAGATATGCCAAAGCCTCTACTATCTACACCGTTTTTCCCCTGAAGTGTTAGGTCTTATTATAACATTGATAAAGAAATGGAGTCCCGGAAAGGGGCTAACTCAACTACTATTGACCTCATTCATAACCAGAGCTTCTTCTGCAGACTTGTTAATAAGGCAAAAAATTTCAGTTTCCTCCACTTTTTTCCATAGCCACAGTTCCCAGCAATTTCCATACTGCTTTCCAGCAAAACTTGCTGTTAAAAAAAATTCATATATTTATTCATACTAAGGTATAAATGATTGCTATCCCTCTTGGCAAATATTTATTGAGCATGCTAGTTATTCCTCACTCCAAGCTGCAATCCGTTCTCTGCCCAGCCCTTGGGTTTGCACTGGTCCTTTGGCTTCATTAAACAGAGGCACTGGTAGACTTTATTCTTATTATTTAAAAAAAATCGTATTGCAGAATAATATTTATATGATACAGTGCATAGCTATTTAGTGTACAACTCATAGAATTTTGTGTTTACAAGCAAATTAGATAAAAATAAAGTATACATACAACACCTCAGTAGGCTCCCTTTGCCCCTTCTAGGCAGTATCCTCCACTCTCCACCAGTGATAACATTATTTTGACTACACAGATTATTTTTGCATACTCTTGAACTTCGGATAAATTGAACCGTACTCTTTTATGCCTGGCTTCATTTGCTCGGCATTGTGTCTGTGAAATTCATCACATCATTACATGAATTAGTAGTTTTACTGTTGATAGATATTTGGCTATTAAGAAAAAGACAAGGCTGCTAGGAGCAGTGTCCTACATATGTTTTGACGCACGATTGTGCTGCTTTCTCTTGATTAAAACTCAAGCATAGACTAATTTGTTCATGGAGTGGGTATAGGTTTAGCTTTGTACATATTATTGGCAGGAAATTGGATATGGAAGATCAGCAGGCAGTAGAATTGGGGCGTTGTCCACTAAGCCTGCCTTTCTTTGGTTCTGGCTCCAGCTCCAGTAACAACATCCTCAACCTCCGGACTCTTCAAACACAGGGTGGTAATAGCCTCCTCTGTCCTTCATGCTTTCAGGGCTGCATCATCCCTGTGAGCTCATTCACTCTGCTCACCATTGTCAATAGTCCCTTCTTTAAATTCTCTCCAGTTAAATCCTTTTGGTTTCACTGCACATCACTTGATTTTCTCACACCTGCTATGTTTCAGGTTCTATTATTGGAAATGGCCTTGAAAGATGAGTGAGAGGCCCTCCCTTCCTTTAGGGAGCTCACCTTGAGGGAGAGCAGATGTCCACAAGCAATTAGAGTGCTGGGTGCTGTGTGAGAAAGGAGGAAAGCTCTCACTTTTCCCCTCTGGGAGAGCAGGGAAGATTTCAGATAGGAGCTGAGTCTTGACAGTATGGAAGTTTTCTTTCAGAAAAAAGTGAAGAGCCATCCGGGGAGCATAAAGCATAGATAGAGACATGGGGGCATGAGGTACATGAAACACTTGACAGAAAATGAGGCCACTGAGTTGGATGGAGGGTGAAGCAGTCAGAGGGACAGAAGGACATGTGGGGAGGAAATACATGTGAATAGAGGGAAATGGCAAATCTTAAGAATACGATTCTGATGGAGACACTTCATTTCTCAGGAGCAGGGGTGGTAGGTGTGATTTAGGACTTATAAACAAGGTCTGGCTTGGTCATCTGCATTCCCACTAGTGCAGGTTTGGTTTCCAGTGCCTTTGCAATGAAGTCACATACACATAGAACTATGCCTTAGTTATATTACCTGGGTAACAAAATTTGAGGTGAATTTTCATAAAACTGAGGAGCATTACTTGGGGTCAACTAAGCTGTCTTTTTTCATGAGTTAACTAATGAGATTGGGGATCACGATTAGGAAAGAGGAATTGGGGGATTTAGTGGATGTGTTTATAGTCAGGAGGGGCGGGGCTGTGGGTAGGAGCATTACCCAAGTCATACTTTACAGTCCCCGGGGCTGATGAGCTCCTGTGGTTTGGAAGGGATAGTTAGAAAGTCAATGCAGTCTTTTGTTAGTATCCCAGTAGTCTCAAATCCACACATGGAATAACGAGGATGCGGGAAGAATATAGGGCACACTGTGGTGTGTGTGGCAGAGCTGGACTTGACCAAGCCCAGCCACTTGCTGGGGATGAGACCCTGGAGAAGTCACCCAGTCTGCCTGAGGCTTAGCTGTGATACGCTCAGAATAGGATGGGTGACAGTGATATGCTCAGAACAGCTTAGTGACAATTCACTTCTCAGCGTTGCCTGATTGAAAGGCAGGGCCATGGGTTTGAAAGTGTGAGCAAGGCTGCAAAAGGCCAGGGCGGGTAGGAAACTTGTGCAAGGAGTCGTCAGTCTAGACAACCATTTCTCCAAGTAGACTAAAAGCAAAAGTGCCTTTAATTCTGCAATGGATGTTAAGATTTTCACAATTTCTCGCATAGTCTGCATTAAAGACTCAATGTTGAGCTCTTACGTACCTATGCTATTCAATGAGGCTCTCAAAGCAGTGGTTCTTAACCTTTTGGGGTTCAAGTTCCCCTAAATATCTCATGAAAGCTATAACCCTTTCTTCAGAAAGGCTCATACAATCGCCTCATTTTGCGGGGTCCATGTGCTGCAGGCTGAAAGGGTGCTCAGCCCTCTGTGAGCAGGCTGTGCTGGACTGTGAGCAACCTGAGGTCACTGGCCCTCAGTTCCTGCCCAACTCTCATTTTGGTGGTTGTTACTGGGCATTGATGTTCCTTTTCCTTCCAAATGTAGGAACAAAGGTGATGTTCTTTTCTGCTGACTTCAATTTGAATTTTTTTTTTTTCAAAGAAAGTGCCCCAAGGAGCCTGTGTTTTGGAGCTAATTCCAGGGTGGACAGTCTTTGATCTTACCCAACTGGGCAGAAGGGCAAAGCAGAACTGTTTTATGCAACCAGTTGTGCCAACACCAACAACAACATGACTATAGAAACCAGCACAAGACTCTCCCTACAGAGTGTGCCAATTTTTTAAAAAGGTTTCAATGAAATTTTAACTCTATAGGTAATGCACAAATACCTTGTCATTATGAGACATTTTTACTAAAACATTATGATATAAGGCAAAATCTTCTCAGACCACTATTACCAATTCTGACTCCTTTGCCGCCAGTTTCTCTGCTCTATGTGAATCCTTACATCCCTTTTTCTATGTGATTACATACGCATATAATATAAATATTACTTTGGGTGTTTTTTTTTATATAAAAGATATCATATTACATGGCATGCTCCAAAACTTGTTTTTTCAGTCAATAAGTCTTCCTGTCTTAGTCCATATCAGTCTACCTTGAACTTTTTAACTGCTGTATAATATTTCACAGCATGTATACAACATATTATATTTAGCTTTCTCCTCTTGCTGAATATTGAGCTCTTTCCAACTGTTCACGAATATAAAGAATGCTGTATTAAGCACTCTCATAAATGAATCCTATGTGCATGTGTGTTCTTCTGGGGTATAAACTATAATACCAAGAAGTAAACTTGTTGGCTCTTAGGGTATACACATTTAACATTTTTAATAGATACCACTTTGATTCTTACTCCTAACATGTATACAGGTTTGTTAGTACCTACCCAGGCCCTTTCCTGTACTGTACTGATCATGAAGCTGGCTGATCTCTCTGGAATGTCCTTCTTCGCCTCTTCTATTAAATTGTCACCATCACAATAATAGTTTAATAGCTGTCATTTATGCTTTCTTTCCAAACTTATTTAACACTTACTTTTTTCAAAAAATATAAAAATAGTTTTCAAAAATAGAAAAACAAGTGTCTTATGAGAAATGTACTTGAGAAAATGTCCACGCTCGCTAATGGTCGAAGGACTAGAAATCAAAGCAGTACCTGGATGCCACCTTTTGCCTAGCCTTTTGTAAAGGTTTTTTTAAAAACCTCAACACTGGTGAGGGCACAACAAAATAGGAATTTATACTATTACTGCTGGTGGGAGCATAAATGTTCTACCTCTTTGAAAAGCAATTCAGGAATATGTATCATGCACATGAAAACTGGTCATTATTACCTTTGATCTGTTAACTCTACTTCAGAGAAGCTATTCTGGCAAATACTAATATTATTTTTGTATGTTTCATCTTCTCAATCTATAAACTCCATGTTTCTCAAACGGAACTGGTGCATCAGAAGGATTCAGTCCAGGCTACTGGATCACATGGCTCTGAATGTCCACTCATTGCCCTCAACTGCCCCTGTTCTTCCCCTCCAGTGGGACTGAGCCTTAGTCCCCAGGCCTGGCCTTGCCCTCGACTGCTTCCAGCCTGGGCCTCATGCCTCTGTTCTACTCTGCGGGAATGTCCGTCCTGTAAGCCTATCGGGTTGTGGTGGTCTCGATTGGAAGCCTGCCTTTGCCTCGTCCTTGGCATGGTTTATTTCTTAGGGGGCGGATGGAGCGCAGTCACCTCAGGACCAGGGTAGGAGGCAGCACACCTCTCACTTTCTGCATGTCCAAGCTCCCTCTGGCACTTGGGGTGTCCCCTGCCAGGAAGAATGCATCCTTGCTCTGAGGGCTCAAGGCCCCAGAACATTTATGAGATGCATAATGTTCTTAGGACAGACTCTTCTTTAATAGGTGGGGCAGGCCAAGCTCTGACTGCTGCACAGAAGACTGAACAAAAAGAACTTGTGTGAAAAGGGCAAAGTTTTGACATTTCAGGAGGATTTCTAGTAGAGCAATAATGGAACATGTGTTTCAAGCTCTCTTACTTTATGAATTAGTAAGCACATTCGTTAAATTATGTGTCTGGATTCAGTGGCCAAGATTCAGAGAGAAGGTAGCTTTCATAAAAAAGAAATTGTGTGAATGCAGCCTGAATCTCTACTACTTCATTATTTTATAACTCCCAGGTTGACCTAGAGACAGGCAGTTCCTACCTTTCCACTTTATAATTAAAGCCAATTTGTAATGGTGGAATACCAAGGCTCTTGTGAATAGATGATAATTGCTTAAGGGAGAGAAAAACTCAGGAACCCACTAATAAAAGTTATCTACAGATTTTATTCACTATTGACAAGTATGCATTTTTTTTCTTTTTAAGATGTGTATACTAATTATTATTGCTTTTCTGAGCTCCTCCACTTTTTTCCCAATTAAATTTGCAATTTCTGACATTCATTTGGTATATGGATCTAATGAGTTGGTCAATAAATATTGCCAAAAAGAAAACAGAAAAAAAGCTTCCCACTCTCCTTCTGCACAAACTTAAAACTCAGTCATACATTTCTCTTTACCTACATAAGTGGGAAGGAGAGAATTCAATCAGGCCTGTAAAAAAATTCTTAGGTGCTGTTCCTAATGTGTTAGGTGAATCCCTTAGAATGAGCAAGGAGTTGTTTGCTATCCTCAGACCATACTTTGTACTTGTGAAATACACACATGCACACACTCAAATGCACACACACTCTCAGGCTGCAATCAGAAACTCCACATAGGGTTACATGAAATTGTTTAAGTTGCTTGGAAAACCACTAATGGCATTTGCCTTAGTGAATGGCACTGGAGATGTGAGAGACAGAGATGGAAAGGAAATTTAATTTTTATTCTATAGCCTTTTGTATCTTTTGAATTTGCACCTTTTAACTTAAACTACATGCATGTATTACCAATTCAAAATATAAATTGATCACTTATTTTAAAAAATTAGTTCATAGTGCTCTTAGTTATTTCTGTTAATATATGGACATAATTATGGAGAATTCTTAAAAGAAAAGTAACACTGACTGAGGGGCCAAGTCAATCCAATGGGGGAAGGCAAAATCTTTTTAGCAAATGGGGCAGGAACAGGTAGATAGTCATATAAAAAAAAATAAACCTTGGCCTCTATTTCTGGCGTGGCTTCTTGAGGCAACTATAACCCAGTATCTGTGGATTGCTGGCTGAATCTTAACTGGTGGTACTGGAAAAGAACAAGCTAGGGCTAAACTTGGCCTGCAGCTGAACCCCTCTCACTGGACACCTACTTCACAAAGCCACGCTAATAAGAACAGGAGACTTAGGAGCTTTGCTTAGTACATAGAAACAGACACAGAAAGGCAGCCAAAATGGGAAGACAAAGAAGCAGAAACCACATGATAGAACAGAACAGAGATCCCAGAATAATGGAGTCAAGTAATTTAACAGATGCAGAATTCAAAACACTGGGTATAAAGAGGC
>NW_006434367.1:1854800-1861580 GCF_000325575.1 Pteropus alecto
TATTTGAAGAAATAATGATGGAAAACTTCCGTCACTTGGTGAAGGAAATAGACATACAACCCCAGAAAGCTCAGAGAGTCCCAAAAAAGATGAACCCGAAGAGGCCCACACCAAGAAACATCATAATTAAAATGCCAAAGGACATTTAACTACAAAGAGAGAATCTTAAAAATAGCAAGAGAAAAGCAGTTAGTTACCTACAAGGGAACACCCATAAGACTGGCAGCTGATTTCTCAAAAGAAACTTTGCAGGACAGAAGGGCTTGGCACAAAATATTCAACGTGATGAAGATGCAGGATCCACAACCAAGAATACTTTATCCAGCAATGCTGTCGTTTAGAGTCGAAGGACAGATAAAGAGCTTCCCAGACAAAAATAAGCTAAAGGAATTCATCAACTCCAAGCCAGTATTACAGAAAATGTTGGAGGGACTTCTTTAAGAAGAAAAACCACGTATTGAAAACAGAAATAAAGAACAGTAATAACTACATTCCTATCAACAAGTACCTCAAATGGAAAAGAATTAAGCGCTCCAACCAAAAGATAGGGATGCTGAATGGATAAGAAAACAAGACCCCTACATATGCTGCCTACAAGAGACTCACTTCAGATTAAAAGACACATACAGACTAAAAAGAAGAGAATGGAGAAAGATATTGTCTTGCTAGACTCAGAAGATATTGCGCTGAATGAAATGGGTTGGAGAGAAAAAAGACAAATATCGCATGATTTCATGTACATGTGGAATCTAAGGAACAAATAACAACAAAAAAGGAAATAAACTCATAGATACAGAGAATATTTTGAGGGCAACTAGATGGGAGGGGGGTTGGGAGAGTGGAAAAGGGCAAATGAATTAAGAAGTACAAATAGTTACAAAATTAGAAATGGCGATATAAAGTGTAGCATAAGAAAAATAGTTAATGTCGTAGTAAATATGTAAGGGGAAAGCGGGGTACTAGATTTAGTAGGATCATCATTTTGTGAGTTATATAGATCTCTAATCACTATGCTGTACAACTGAAACTAATATATTATTGTATGTCAACTAATTAAAAAAACTGTTGAATTGTACAATGTACAAAAACAAGCAACTAATTGTCTATTATATTTCAATGAAGCTGGGGGAAAAATAGTTTGTAAAACTTTAAATATAAGACAGAAATAAATACATCAAAATGTTAATAGTAAATATATATATATATATATATATATATATATATATATATATATATATATAAAATTCATGTGAATGTGAAAATATTAAAAGATGGTAAAAAAACACACACAAAAACTATGGACCTGTGATGAACAAAATTAAAAACAAATAAATGGAGAGAGAAAAATATGAATAACATTAATAGTTATTAGAGAAATACATATTAAAACTATAATGAGATACCACCTTTTAGGATGTATAAAATTTTAAAAATAATGTGACAACACCAAGTGCTGACAAGGATACAGAGCAACTGAAATTCATGCATTGCTGGTGGGAATGCAAATTGGACAACAGTTTAGCAGTTTCTTATAAAGGTAAACTTTCAGTCATACAGCTCAGCAATCCCCACTTCTAGGTGTTTACTCAAATGAAACAGAAACTTATGTTCACACAGAAACCTGTATGTGGGTGTTTATAATGGCCCTAACCTGGAAACAACCCAAACGTTCCTCCGCTGGAAGTGGATAAACAACCTGGTGCATCCATACAATGGATTACTACTACTCAACAGTAAAAAGGCACAAACTATTGATACATGCAAAACATGATGAATCCCAAATGCATTGTGCTAAGTGAAAGAGACCAGATTTAAAAGACTATAAATTATAATTCCATCTATATGACATTTCAGAAAAGGCAAAGAAAAAAATTAAATAGGAATGGATCTTTGGAAAAGGGGCTGGGCTGGGATTTGGCGGGGGAGGGTGATTACGAAGTAAGCACAAGGGAATTTGGGGAATGATGGGCTTGTTGAATTCTTGATTGTGGTGGTAGTTACATAACTGTATGCATTTGTCAAAATTTGCAAATATGTACATTAAAAAGGGTCGACTTTACCATATATACATCATACTTCAATTTAAAAAAAGACTGGTAGGAGTGCAAAATGGTATCACTTTGGAATTCTCTTTGGCAGCTTTCTAATACAGTTAATATACATTTATGCTATTAGCCAGAGATTCCACCACTCCTAGGTACTTTACCCAAGAGGAATGATATATTTATCTAAAAATGTTCATAGCATCCTAATTCATAATAGCCCAAAACTGGAAAAAGCCCTAATTTCCATGAACAGAATGGATAAACAAAATGTTGGTACAATTATATAATAGAATACTACTCTTTAATAAAAAAGAAATAAAGTGTCAATCTACACAGCAACATTAATGAACTTAAAAACATTCTGCTGAGTGAAAAGAGAAAGACATAAAAGAGCACATATTGTAGGGTGAAGTTCAAGAAGAGATGAAATGATCTGTGGGGACAGAAATGAGAATAGTGGCTGCCTTGTTTGGAGAGGTCACAGACTAGAAAGGGATATAGGGAATTTCCTAGAGTTATGGAGAAGATCTAGATCTTGATTAGGGGTGTTGGCTAAGTGGTATAGACATTTGTCAAAACTCACAAACGATATCCTACAAACTGTATTTTACTGTGTGTAATGATAACCTCAGTGAAAAAATATATAGTGATAGAAGTCAGAAAGTGATTGTCTGGAGGGGATCACTGACAAGAAGGGAGTGCAAGGGAACTTTCTGGGATGATAGAAATATTTATATCTTGTTCGAATTAGTCAAAATTCATCAGACTGAACACATAAAAATGATGTAATTTATTTTCTGTAAACTATACCTCAATATAAAAAATGTAAAAATATAAAATAAATAAATAATGTTACATAAAGAGAACAGTAAGACCAATAAGCATAATATTTTTAGAAATAAAATATTTTAAAATATTTTTAGTTGTTGGTAAAGAAACATAAAATTTACCATCCTAACAATTTTAAGTGTATAGTTCAGTAGTTGAAATATATTCACACTATTGTGCAACAGATCTCCAGAACCTTTTCATCTTGCAAAGCTGAATTTCCATACCCTTTAAACAATTATCTCTTATTTCCCTTCCCTCTGGCCCCTGGCAACCACCATTCTACTTTCTTTCTCTGTGAATTTGACTACTCTAGGTACCCCATATAAATGGAAGCATACAGTATTTGTGCTTTTTTGTGAGTGGCTTACTTCACTTAGCATAATGTCCCCAAAGTTCATCCATATTGTAGCACATTGCAGAGTTTTCTTCCTTTTCAGGACTGAATAATATTCCATTGTATGGATATACTATATTTGGTTTATCCATTCATCCATCAGTAGACACTTGGGTTGCTTGCACTTCTTGATTATTGTGAATAATGCTACTATAAATATGGGTGTACAAATATGGCATCATGTTTTTTAAAAATATACAACCAGGGTAACACATACTGTTTTATTGTCACCCTTTCCTTTCTTTTTTGCATTGATCTTGCTGATGACCAGAAGTTTGTCAGAGGCCAGTGCAATAACACAGTATGACATCCATGCCAAGATTTGGATAATGACAGTGACCCTGGGTGAGCAAAAGCTCATGTTTTTCTCAAAGGCTGAAATGCGTCCCTGGAGGCAATGTAGAAAGAGAGTTGGAGTATTTTCCAAGGCAAACGATAGCAAAGGTCATTTTTTGTATGCTCCCAGGGACAAGTCTTCCTCTGGACCATCAGGAGTAGTGGCTCTAATTTTCTTACACAACACGTTGACTCCTGGCCCCATTTGGCTCCTCACATTCTCCTCCATCCCTATTAGGTCTGCAGGAAGGGATGGAGGTGTGTATCTATCACCAGCTAACAAGTGACAGTAAATAGAACACTCTTCTGGGCACTGACAGACCTCGAGAGGGTGTCCAGCTGAGATGAAATGCCTTGATAACTGGCTTTTTTCTCTCTGCCCTGCTGTTCTCACTATTCCCCTCACTGGTCCATCTCACATTCTATGTTTTGCATAAATATTTTCCAGCCATAGCTGTCAATAGGTGAATTAGTGACACCACTGGAGAAGCACTGAGGTTTATACACACATCTGTTGCTTTGGAAGCTTGTACATTCTGTAAAGCTCTGGAGAAGATGAAATCGTGGTGGATTGTAGTCCAATCACCTAAGCCTTTTCCAAGCCTGTTATAGCAGTGATGTCATATTTGCATAGCCTGCATACATGCCCAATGCAGGTACTGCTTCATGTGTCCCTGAACAATACAAGTCCATGGGAGGGTGCAAAACCTGGCTCCAGGTGCGTTTACAAAGAGTTAGGCTGGGAAGTTAGAAATTTGGCTTCCACTGGAAATATGTGATTTACCTCATTTCTTTAGACGGGAATGGGAAATGCACATCCCTCCAGCCCAGGATGACCCCTTTCTGTCTTAGCCCAGGGGTTACTCTCCTCTTCCCCACTGCCTCGGATATAAGATCCTCCACTGAGATGCCCTATATTTGTTATGTTCAAGCTTTGTGAAGCAGGGGTCCTTCACAGAGAGAAACTGCTTCTCTACTTGTCCTCATAGTTTTCATTGATTCTACAACCAGCCATGTGTCTTGAACGTTGTGCCTACTCATTCCTTCTAGATATCAATTACATTTGCACTATGCCATTATAAGGATGTCTATTTTATATCTTTTTATAGCTGTCTGGGACTTGCCTCCTGATACACTCCTTTAATCACCATCCAGTTCATTTTATTTCAACAAGCATTTACCAAGAGCCTACTGTGTGTGCCATCCTTCTGTAAATAGGAACCTGCTTAGATATCATTGATGGTGTCTCACTGTCTGTAAGAAAAATCACACATGACTCATAAAGCCCCATGATCTTTTCCCAGGCTGCTGTGCCTGGCACTGGGCAAGGTTTCACCAAATGCTAGCTACTGATTATGATAACTTCTTGGGCCTCCATTGCCTGCTGCCCCCAACCCTATCTCCCACCCTCCAGTCATACTGTCTGATGCTGAATTTACTACATACTTTCATGATGACTCTATGTCGTTTTCATGTGATTCTGCTGAGAAAACTTATCTTCCTCCATCTAAATTCAAACTCATCCTTCAAGATATAGTGCAATGTAACCTCTTCCGCAAAATCTTCTCCCACTCCCACACAATACATTTCTCCTCTCCATTGTCCCTCCCACCTCAGCTCTTTGTTATTTTTTTGTGGCATTGATCATTTATAACCTTAGATATCTATTTGTGTACATGCTTTTTTCCTTTTGCTTCAAATTGTAAGCTTCTTGAGTAAATCCAGCACTGAGCTCAGAACCTAACTCTAGTAAATATGAAAATAATAACAAACATTTAATCATTTAGTATATCCAGTATATCCAAGAATAAAGCTAAGAGCTTTGCATTTATATCTTTACCCTATAAGTAGGTATTAGTCTCTATTTTACAGATGATGAAACTGAGGCACAGAGAGTACAAGAATCCTACTCAAAGTCTCACACAGCTAGTAAGTGATGTTTGGGGGATATATTAAATAAATGATTATTAGCATGTTGAATTAAGTTGAATTAAGATTTTTGCTAGTATTCTGGGAAGATGTCAGAAAAATAAAAGTCATGGTCCCTGTCCGTGAAATATTTAATTGTCAATATTCTTTGCCATCACAAAATTGTACATGTTAGTTTCCCTCTAGGCCCCGATCTAGTGTGCCCGGCACTATAACTCCAATTACATCTTAAATTTAACTAAAAATCATTAAATGGCTTTTTCTAAGTTATTATTTTAGCCATAAACAAAAACAAAAACAAAACAAAACAAAACAAAAACAAGAAACAACCTTTAGTCAAAAACTTAGTTAAACTCTGGATGAGCTATTTCAATTACATTTTTTTTTCTTATTGGAATTAAATTTTATATCATTACCTTTACTTTGGCCATGGGCTATGGTGACATTTTTGGTTATATGCAGATACTATACATTAATGGAATAACAGCATTTACTCCATCGTGATTCCTAAATCCTGTGTCCACACAATCATGGATACAAAAGAGCACCGCAGCTAAGTTCTCCCTGCCCTCCAGGGACAATCTCATGTTACATAGGATTTATCCAGATAAACCCTGAACCTAGATGATTTTTGCAAGGCGCCAACATCTGAGAGCCCTGGTGGCCTCTGGAGCCGCGCAGTTCGCCAACGCGGACAGCAGAGGGCACGCTGGCCGCCCATGGGGAAGAAGCGCCTTCGCACTGCACCGGGCTGCCAGGCGCACTAGACCGGGGCTTAGGAGGTTAGGAGAATCGTCCAAAGGGGCTGAGCCATTTTTCCCCAAAAGCTAAAGTCTTCTCAGGGGAATTTGGTCCAGAACGTTAACTCCGCAGAGGTCACTGCTCGGTGGCTCGGTACAGGAGGCTGAGCCTGCCTGGATCCTCACAGCCCAGGGCTCCATGAAGATGAAGGCACAGCTACCATCGGCCAAGACTCACGCCCCTGTAGGACAAGTGGGCAATCGGGCCGTCGTGGTCCTGGGGAACAGGTGTAGTCGGCTGTCCGAAAGGTTTGATGGGCCAAGGATTGCAGTGTGACCATAATGTGGAGATGCCCCTTGCATTGGAGGCTGCCTGCAACATTCTTCCAAGCATCATGGGGTTAACCTCGTGGAGTTCCATCCAAAAGTCCTTTTCTCTAGCAGCAAAATGGACTGTCTTGCTCTGGGGAGTAAGGGCAGGGTGGACATGAGGTAGGACGGTTTG
>NW_006434367.1:1861682-1881927 GCF_000325575.1 Pteropus alecto
ACAGTGTGATATGAGGGACATAGAGAAACTCACCTGCCTCTCTCACATGGGTGCCTTAGTGTTGGCATGATTTAATAAGAGACAGAATCAGAATCCCAAAAGCTCTAAAGGCCACACTGATGAGATGGAATGCTACAGGGAAAAAATTAAAAGCCCTATCAAGAGGCCTAAAAGCTAATTCTACAGGGACCTGACTCTACAGGGACATATCTTCATAGCAACATATGTTAAGGGCTTTAACTTAATTTTTGTTGTTGAAAACTGAAAAAGAAACAGCTTACCTGCTTTATATGACTTTAAGTCATTAATATCTTAGTAAGACTCACTCTTTTCCAAGCCAAGGAGGTCACAGACTTGGTCCTCTGTGCCAAGTGGGTCCTATAGTGTGAGAAGGATAGGGATCTGCTCACTGTCAGGGGAAGAGGTTTTGGGGCCACCCTGTGATGTTTCAGCTGAGAAATAGGAAACTAAAGACATCAGGACCCAGGCACACTTCCGGTCAGCACAGTTGGAGGCTGAAATCCAAAACAAGGACTAAAGGGCTTTTCATCACCTTGACCCTTCTTGAGATGTTTTTTGATGACTCTGGTCCAGGTGCCAAATGTGTAAAGTGCTTGGCTGGCATGGAGGTGAGAAGTGAGGCATCTCAGGGGTGGAGGGGATGGAGGATGTGCCTTTTGCTGAGTCAGGCCATGTTCCTAATCTGCTGGCCATCTGGACCCAGGGAGGTGATATGAGATTGTACACTATTGACCTGAGCAATTCATGATCTTGCATGTCCTCCTTCTTCCTCAAGGTTGATGGGAGAATTAAGTGACCAATACCATTGCTCTTCTAGTGTCGAACATGTCAGGCACACCTTCAGCCTACCATAAAGTTAGTGACTGGTGGGACCTGGAGAACAGAGGTCAGGTCATTTACCTATGTAGAAGGTTGACCAGGTGATTCCTAAGCCTCCGCCCTCCAAAATTCCATTGTTCAGTTCAATTAGCCTCCAGGAGACATTGTTAAAGCCCCTAATCACTTTACGCATAGATGTGTCATGATTGATGAACCATAAAATGGCTTCGTGGAATCACACTGCACCTAACAGATCCCCCCACCCTCACTTAAACATCGTTACAACCAGCTCTCCAGTAGTGTGCTAACACATACTTGTGACAAAAATGCTCTCCAGGTGTTTTCTTTACCTTCCCACTCTTCTCCTGAGCAACGCCATGCCCCTCTCAGCCATGTAGCACTCCAAGTGTTTCCTCCCCAGCATCCCTGTGCTCAGTCCTCTCAAACCCTCCCAAACAGATTTGTCATCACTTCCTTCAGGAGGCCTGGCCCCATGCTCCTAGGCACTCCTGGCGTCCCATGCCAACCCCTGCTCCATCCCTCTCTAGCTGACCTCCCTTGTGCCAGGCAATGGATAGGATGATGCCTCATAGGGCAGGGGCTTTACGATTATGGCTGTGCATGTTAAGATAGGATATATGAAGTCACAAAGAGAAACCTCTGCCCTCCAAGAGGCCAATTAGAATGCCACGCTCCTGCCCATGTTGCTTCTTGCACATGAACTTGTGTATTCTGAGTTACACCTAAAAATCTCCCCATTCCTCGAGGCCAAAATCAGGTCCCACTTGCTGCCCATGTTATGGCGCGAACAATTCTGAGACCCACGGAGCCAGTTGAGATTAATTATGAGCCTTTATTAGCCAGCCGGCGACTGACTCTCTACCACGCAGGGATAGAGGAGATCAGCCCCGAGCTTTCAGAGGAGGCAGCTGATAAAGCTTAAGACCATCTCCTGGTGGTCTCCTGAACAAGCAAGCAGATTACAGAAGTGGAAGTTGGCTGTTAGCATATCTTTGCCCGGAACAACACCCTTAATTAACAAGTAAATGGATTACAGAAGCAGACATTGGCCATCTTCATATCTTATACAGTACACTTCCTAAACCACACACAAGCAAGTAGGACAACTTCTGGTATCTAAAGATATTTCTTCCCTGTAGCTGACTTAGCTAGTTGGCTCACTTGAAAATTTTCCACCCTTAACACCCACACTTGGCCTTCCTCCTTTACCTTTCTGATTCTTCTGAACTGCAAGTTTAGATTCTTTTGGCTTCTCAAGCCATTTAGTGGTGGCGGTCCTGCCCCTCACCTGCTTCCATGGGCTCCATGGATGCCTAGAACCTGCCCACTTGCTTTTGGAACTACCATTTTGGATCTCTTGTAATAATCCCTCTTTCATACACCAGGTCCTCATCTTTCATTTTCTATCATTATCCCTCTTTCGCTGTTTGTTTTGGATCAATCATGGGGCTGCTGCTGCTGTGTGTGGTGACTGAGTGGCACCTGAGGGGGAAGATCCAGGATAACACCAGGAAGCCATGTGGCTCACCAGTGTTTTGGGAAATATGGTACAGGCAGTCAGCTGACGCTGTACATACCTAAATTTTTGTCTTCTGTGTCCTTTATAGGGACCTTTGTGAGGTGATTGAGCTGTGCTTCACCCTGAGGTCTCCACCAGTAGGAAGGAAGCCTAACGCAGCCCGGGGTGGAGAAAGAGGTCGGAAGCAGCCAGGTAAGACACCCTTGCCCTTGAGTCCTCTGTTCTGGCACCTGCAGTCTGTTCTTCTGGCATACTTGTTTGACACAAGCATGTATGCACCCTGTTTCATTTACTCTGCCTGACCCTGGAGCAGTTAACTGGCTTTTCAGAGGCCTAGAGAGGTTCTGCGAGTTCAGGTCCACCCAGCTGGTAAGTGGCAACCACGCACACAGCCCCAGCACTTTCCACACCTACTGAGAACCCAAAACATTGGTTTAAAGGGCTTAGTGCTTCTGGAAATCATTCAAGCTTTGATTTAGTTCTTTGCTTATACTTTTAAAAATCTGTTCTATTTAAACCTTCATGGCTCTTTTGGAAAAGATGGAAAAGATGCACACTTGGATGTGGTTACTATTAAGGAAAGCTATGGGAGGTATTTTTTAAGATTGCCTAAAGTTTTGTGTGCAGAATAATTATAGAAGTGATTGTAAATGGTTTAATAAATCAGTCAAAGCCTGTCTAAGCTGTGGTATAATCTGACCAAATATTTCTAGTTATCTCCAGGAGCAGAACCATCCCATTTGGCTATAAAAGATACCATAATCTTTTCACTCTTGAATAACTAATTGTAGGAAAAAAAATGACCCAGCATTTCAGAGCTCTTGATACTTCACGTATTATCTTGTACATCTTCACAATGGTCCTGGAGGGGGTTGGACAGTTTCCATGTTAACACGTTTCAGAGACTGACAGACATGAAGTGACTTCCTCAAGGTCATATAGCTACTTTAACTTGGGACCAGACTCCTTATTTCCTGACTTTTGGTCTGTTTGGATAGTGACATTTAGTGATATACTGCGGCAAGTGTTTTACCTTTTATTTGAGGTTGGATTATAAGGGCACAGATACATTTGACAACTGTGGTCCAGAAGATGCTTTGAATAAAGCTGTTGAAATAAAAGGGGAAAATCAGGGCAAAAACAAAGTATTTGGAAGTCTTCAAGAGGAATTTCGAGTGAACATAATCAACAAAAAGTAGGTGAACATTATTTTGTAAGTGAGTCAAAATGATATGGCAAGCAGTTTGCTGACTTTGAAGATCACAAAGGTGAGCAGCCCATTTGGTCCCTGAGAGGCTCATTTCAGGCCAGGGCACCTGGGCCTCCAGGTTGTGCAGCAGGCTGTACCCTCTGCTCTGGCCTATCCTCCACCCTCAGGGTCTCAGACATACCCTGTGCTTCAGAGGTTCTCTGCTTCTCCTGAAGGAGTAGTGGTAACGCTCAGGCCAAAAACTTACCAAAGTCAGCTTCAGACTATCAGCAACCGAGCGAAATCGAGAAACACATGTGGAGGGTGAGAGCCCTTGACACCGCAGCCATTTATTTCATCTGGGTACTCCGGGCCTCTGCTGCCCTTAGGGCCCGCTGAGGGGTTTTTCCCGAGGGGTGTTATTTCTTTGAAGAAAATCTCCAGAAAACATTTAAGAACTAAAAGACATTACATCATTAATGAGCATTATACTTCAAAATGCATGTCTAAGAATGTAAGGAATTTCTTGTGCGGATTGCACATATACTCAGAAGAGCTGTTTGAGTATATTGTGAGAAAATAAAAACTTACAACTCTAAGCCTAAGAGAATGAATAGTCAGCAATTTGGTGAATCTTGAGCATAAATTTTTAAACTCTCATTAAAAAAATTCATACCATTTATGAAAAAGTCCATTAAATAAAATTAATGTAGACAAAGCAACAAAATGACAAATCAAGCTATTATTTCCAGAAACGAAAGAAAACTCAGTCTCCTCAAAGACAGCTATAAATTGCTTTTGGAACTAGTCAGAAGCTTGGAAAGACCAGGGTACTTGGCCCATGAGGTTTCTCCAGGTTGTTTGTCAGACACTAGGCAAACTCTATTTCTTCAAAGACAAAACTGTTAAAAAATGTGATAAGACACAGCTCACACTAGAGTGAAGTACGCAAAATACCCAGAGTTAATTAAAAACAAAATGTATTGGGGGGTCACATATATGGTTAACAGAAGGAAATTTAACTTTGGGTGATGAACACACAGCACAATACACATATGATGTATTACTGAATTGCATACTTGAAACCTATATAATTTTATTAACCAATGTTACCTCTATAAATTTAATTAAAAAATAAGAAAAGTCGGGAAAACAAAACAAAACAAAAAACCCCACAAAATTTATTTACTATTACAGCTGGTAAACACACACGTCCTCTCTCTTCCTGCCAGGAACTTTGGTGAGGCATGGTACTTGCTAGGTCCGCAGGCTAAGGGAACAGAATCTGGAAAGACCCCCCACAGAGCTCTGTTTCCCTAAATGATTTGCCCAAGGTCACATGGCTAATTAGTAGAGTCAGAACTTGAACAGAGAACCAGAATTCTGATCCTTGTCCTGTGTGCTACCCATACTTCTGTACATTTCCTCTTGAATCTTCAAGCATTAAAATTTATGCCTGATAATCCACATGAATGGTTTTTTTTAAAAGTTACAAACATATGCCTAAAAGATATTAATTTATGTTCAAAATGACATGACTCATATTTTGGTATTGCTTTTAAGTTTCTCTTTTTTCTTCCAATATACCTGGCTTTCACAGAAGGCTCCTGTACACTTCATGTAATGGTATCTTCATATGAGAAGTATGTTCCCTCAAAGCAGTATATAAAATGGCTAAAGACAGTCTATGTATGCATGTAAATATAGGCTATATATCAGGGGAGTGATATTTAGGGGTAATTTTTTAAAGATTAGCATTGCCAAGGTACCAGACAATCTCTTTCAGCACCATCCTCACTGCACCCAGATGATAAACTAGCAGTGTGAACACCAGGGCTGTTCCCCCTGCACAGCAGTATTTCAGAAAGCTTGGAGAACCCAGAGAGTTGATGTGTTCTGCTTGCTTTTATTAATCACAGCCCTTATGCATATTTAGTATGGACACAATCACTGCAAGGACAGTGAGTGAGACACCCATATTTTGAGCATGACTCATAACATATTAATATCATTTATTTTTATCCCTGGCATTTTTGTATAAACGATGATCTCACATACATATCTAGGGTCTATTGAGGTATAAGGCTTTCTCTGGGTTCCTTATTAAGGCAATAGAAAAACATCCCCATTCTTTTACAGCCCCAAAAGCTCACATCTTTGGAATTTCACACCCAAGTTATTGTCTACTTAACTACATCCAGCACTTGAAGAGAAAAGCTCTTCACTGTCAAGATGTTAGGGGAAGCTCAGTAGGGCAAAGTAAATTTTAGAAAGGGGACTCACTAAAGCAATTAAAAAAAGTGATTGTAATCTTCTATGGAAAACTTAGTAAATTAAGTAATAAAACTACATGATTTAGAGAATTAAATTTACAGTGTCTCATTTGCTCAGTTATTCCATCAGTCTGAGCCCTGAAACCTCCCTGAGCCCTATCTTGCTTGTTCTCCCACCAGGAACCTACATGGTTCACTCCCCTCAGGTGGAATTTTTTTCACTTATATTCAAAATTTAAAACCTCATTCAGAAAACCTTAGCTAAGTGCTTACAAATTTCAGTTGCCCCAAATTAATTTGAAGATGGCTTATAATATATAACATATGCATTTGTTACAGACATATACACCTACCCACCCATAAATGATTTTGTTTCAAGGATGAATAAAATATCAGGTGATTTTCACATTTAGACAAAACTCCAAGACTCCCAAGGGTACAGATTGTCTTCTCTGTGACTCAAGAGCCTCCTGGAACAGGAACACGTGAAACTGTTCCCTTAGCATAAGGCGGGTACTTGAATCTCCTCGGGCTCCTTGAAAAGTCTAAAGCATTGATGGCACCACTGGTTCCAATGGTCTCCCCGGCAAGTTACTCCTCACTAGGCAGAATGTGGCCCAGTTCAGACAGAGCTCTCAGAGGCAGAACTGCCAAAGCTGATGTACTTTCTACATGATTGATAAGCAGGATAAAACTGGGAAGGAGCAGGTATAGTCCACTGGGATTAATGGGGAAACAAAATGTTCTTTTAATGTTGTCATATTATTTTCACATAAACAAAATTCAGAAAAAATTGTTTGCTAATCTCTAGCTAATCAAATTGGTTCTATTCATTAAGCAATTTTTGAGCACCCATTTAAAAAAGTATCCAGAACGTGCACTGAACTTGGAGCCAGGACTTGCTGCTGGGCAAGTGATCCTGGCTCTCAAAGTCATCCAAGGGAAGCTCTGAGATGGAAAGTTCTGGATGCTGGTGATGAGCTAGCATATAGTGAGTATTACTGGCAGGGCTCTTTGCATACACCTCAGGCAATCCCCTCAACAACTGTGGGAGGGAGGTAGCATCTGCAGTTTTCAGGGCAGCTTCTGAGACCAAGAAGATGGAAGCTTGCATTAGCATCAGGTCTGCTGACCCCAGAGACAGAGCTCTTCTGCAGCAGTCAGCGGGCCTTCGGGTGGTGGTGAGGGGCATGGACAGAGAAGCTACCCCTGGGAGAACAGACAGACCTTCTGGCCTTCTTCTAAAAAAGATCTGAGGCTACCATGCGAGCATCCAACTCACAGCTGCTCTCCCTCCCCTGCTACCACCAGAACCGAGGCACAATCATCCCCATCTCTTCTTTTTTTGTGAGGTTTTCCCTTTAAGGCTGCCTTTACCACAGAATTACCTGTGATTCTAGGATTCTAATCTGGTTCTACTTTTGTAATCACATGGCTTGTAACTTACCTTGCTCTAGCCCTACGCTGGCCTTGGGTTAGCGTCCTGCTCCACACGCCTCAAGCACATTACACAGAGGTAATGTGGGAGCCACCCTGCAGGCAAGACCGCAACAGGGAATCTTGAAGACTGAGACTGACAAGTATTGATCTTTTTTCCAAAAATCAGGGAAGAATGTAAATTCCACAAAGAGGTTGGAGAGTTCTATATAAATCCAGATTAGGATAGATTATTAGAGTGTCATTCTATGCAATGCTATCCAATAAAACTTTCTGAAATGACGGAACTATCTGTACTTTATCTGCACTGATATGGTGGCTACTAACCACAAGTGGGTACTGAGTATTTGAAATGTGGCAAGTGTGATTGAGAAACAGCTTTAAATTTAATCTAATTTTAATTAACTTTAATAGCCACATATGTTAGTGGCTAATGTATAGACAGCACAGCTCTATTAACCTAGATTTCAGCAAGATGCTTGGCAAGATCTTATGCTATCCTAGGTACAGTGGAAATAAACATGGACTAGCCGATACTAGTTAGATGTACGGGTTTGAATGGCCATTCCCAGAGTGGTGATTAACAGATTCCTGAGAACCTGAAAGAGGTCTTGAGGAGCTGAAGGGGTCCATCCTTATCTTGACTCCAGTCAACATTTCCCCTAATGATCTGAATGAGTTCTTAATGGTAAACTAAGCAAATGTGGAGATGAAAAGCTTCCAGAGACTGACCACACTGAAAGAGAATCAGAATCCCCTAAATTCTGACGGGCTACAGCTATGGGCCAAAGGTGTTAAGGTGAAATGCAGCATGGCCAAAACAATGTCCTGCATATGCTTTTACAATCCAACGGTGCTAAGACGGCATGCTGGAGGGGGTCTTAGCAGCTGTGCACATTGGGGTTCTGATACCTCACGGCATAACCAGAGGATGGTGTGCATGACCAAGAAGCAAATGGGAATTTGGATTGGTTGATCAGAGTAGGGGCTGTTTTACTCTACACAGTGATGATCGAATCAAACCTGAAGTTTAGAAGACACATTTAGGTAAAGGGATCAACTGTAAGTGCTTATGAAGAGAATCAGAGCTCCTTGACCCAGAAATAAGGAAAAAGATGAGACATGTATTTATGTTCAAACACCATCACACAGAAGCCTCACTTGGTTATTCTTGGACCTATAGGTGAAAATTTGAGTGGAAATGGAAGTTACAAGGGACATTATTTGGCTCATTTAGATAGGACATTATGGGCGGGGGGTCTCTGGAGGAACAGTGTGCCTCCACTGGGGGTTGAGAGGAGACTCAAAGCTCCAAGGGGTGGTAGGAACATCAAGTGATCACTAATATTCCCCAACCTTGAAGTCCTGTGGCTCTGCACAATGTGCCACCTTCCTGTAGGTATAAAAAGCAGGGGCCCACAGTGGGCATTCGACTCCTTAGTCCCCAAGGAGACCCCAGTCCTTACCCTGGACCTGTATGTCTTTTGGGGATTCATTTGGTTACCCCCCATTTGGATCAGAATAGGAAACTCCTTTCTTTAGATAGCAAATTTATCAATTAGTAACCCATGGAGAACTGGCCATAAGTCATTTGGGTAGTATACTCTTAAAAGGAACAATTTTCTGGGGACTGCCACTCTGGACACTACCATCTGCAGTGAGAGGGCCCTTGCATGCACCTTGCCCTATGAGAGGTGGATGGCATGAGGGAGTTAACTATGAAAGGATTCTGAGGTCACCAGCGTCCCAGGAGAGACCTTGAGGGTCAGCGCGGGCTTGCTGAAGACTCTCCTAGGTTACAGTCTGGTGAAAGTGACTGTAACCAACCTCTCAATTTTAAGAGCCAGAGACAGCAAATGCAAGGGAGGCTCCCAAATACTCTATTTGTTGTTGTTGATGGCAAATTAGGAATATGAGAGATAAAATTAAAGAGTAGGTTGGAATTCTCTGTCTTAAGACTTTCTGAATTCTTAAACTTCAGAAGTTATCTGACCAGTCAGTGAATGCCCTCATTATAATTATAATTATATATAATTTCGCCTCCCACAGAGGAAAAAAATAAGGCCCAGAGAATACTTTATGATTTCTCTTCATTAAATAAATGGATCACAAAACAACTTATTTTGGAGGTTTATTTTTGAGCTGTTAGTTTTTCTTCAGTCTGGCCCATGTCTTAGATTTTTAAATACTAAACAAGGAAGCTACTAGACTGAGGTGGCTCTAATGCCACAGCACCTATGTAAGGAAAACAAAATCTAAATCTCTAAATACCTCAGGGTTATGCAAATGAAACCTAAAGACAGCCAAACACAAACAGCCAACTAGGTTTTAAGCTATAGCAAATTGATAATTTCCTTACTTTGCTTCTGCCTTTTCTGTATAAAAGTTTTTCCCCAACTCCCAAGGATGAGCTCTTCTAATCATTTCCAGTTTGGTGCTGCCTGATTCAAATAGATTTTTGCTCAAAAAAGTCCTAAAATTCAATTACACCTCAGTTTATCTTTTAACAGTTCTGGTGTCAGAAGTGGGATATGAAGATGCCCTGCCCCCACGATGGCTCCAGGAGCAATGAGCAACCAGGCAAATGTACCCACTGAGCCCATTAAGCTCACTGCTTTCTCACTGCTACTGGAGGCCATAGGTAAGTACCTCTCAGATCTAAGCTCTGTAGTTTTTGCATTTAAAAGAGCTCTCCAAATTTAATTGAGCATTTCTTCCTTTGGACTGGGTCTAGGGCTGGCTGACTTAAAAAAAAGCACACACACAGATAAAGCTGACTGGTGCAGTGTAAAGCCTCAGGTAATGAGTGAGAGTGAGAGAGAGCGAGAAATAGGTTCCTCTGAGTCCAAACAATCTGGTACTCATCCATCTAGAACCGTGGCTATTTTCTATAAAATTATGGGCCTAAAACCTGTTTTTCTGAACCAGTAGGTTGACTTTACCAAAGATAATTTTGAGTTACAGTGGCCACAGTAGGGAACTTTTAACCTAGATAAGCTTACAGGTGCTTTAGAGAAACAAGGGTTCTGAATTGCCCCCAAACAATGGGATGCATTTTTTACTGGTATGCAGCAGCTTTTTAGAAACTATGAATCAAAAATTGCTTCTTTAAAAGATATTTTACAAAAGGAAAATGAAAAGCTTAAGCAACAAGCTGATGGTAAACCTAAAAGGAAGTGTACACTAACTTGATTGTGACTGCTCTGAACCCACCAATCCCTTTACTCAATTGCTTTTTCACTCTGAAAATGAGCTAGAGGTTTAAAAAGTGTCTTTAAAAGTGAGGCCCTCCGCTGAGCCTGGAATACTAGATGTAACCCATCTTCTCTCCATGGTCAAAGGGTGAACTAGGGACCATCATGAAAGATTTTCCAAACCCTAAGGAGAATTCTCAGAAAATTTTATGAGGAATTTAGAATTCTAATTGGAGCTTACAATCTAAGACTCCCAGACCTCTACCAATTTATTCATATGCTATGAGGACCTGTTGTTACCCCAAAATGGATGGCTGAAGCCAAATGGGAATATCCTGGGAGCAATACTGAAGACCCACATAATCATTGCTCTGTCAGGGATTACCCAAAATGCACAAGAAAAATAGCCCAAAACCTATTTGAAAGTATCGGTAAGGTATTTCCTTAAAAGACTATCATTCAATCTTGCAAACAACAAAAAAGATGAACCAGTCTCAGACTATAAGACAAGACTGGAAACCTTTTGTGTGTGTGTGTGTGTGTGTGTGTGAGGCATACTGGGCTTTCTTTAGTAAGTGAAGGCACAGAAAAGCCCTGACCTCCTTATTCATTAGTGGGCTCCGGCCCAAACTAAGTAGCCAATAGAGACACGAGGTGGGCTGGGAAGCCACTCTGTTGCAGAATTAACAGCCCTAGCTGAGCATCTTGAAAAAATCTTAGAGCAAGATATGACTCAAAAAGCCGATAAATCTATGGTCCTGCAGTTATAACAGCCCCAAGGGCTGAGAGAACCTCCACGTAGGAATACCATGCCCCAAAATGTCTGCTTTCACTGTACACTATCGGAGAACTAGAAAAAGGAAGGATCCTTCCTGAACCTACTGTTTAAGAGACCTCCACCTATTAATCCAGACTGGTTTTCCATCAGGGGAAGTCTTCAAAAATCTGAATACCAAAATAATAAGCATTGATAGGGCTCTGAGAAACCCTCTAGTAAATTGCTTCCCATGATACCTCTAAATGCTCAAGGGGAAATTAAGACAAAGATTAGTGGAGAATCCTGTACAGTCTGTGGATATCAGAGCCACTTTATCTACATTAAACCCCACTTTCATAAAACAGTGAATCCCTTGAGGTAAAGAGAGTATTTCCATAGTGAGTATTTCTAACCAAATTTAAAGGGTACCTATGTCTAAACTAGTCTAGATGACACCAGGGCCATTTTCCTTCTGTGTGACACTGCCCCAGTAAATCTGTTAGGATGAGATTTGCTTTCTAAATTGAGGGGTCATACAAAATTTAACTCAGAAGGAGAAATGATCTTGGAATTTCCTGATCCGCCTGAACCTGAGCTGCTCTGCTTTTTGCAAGCAGGAATTGAAGTTGAGGCTAAAGTATCAAAGCCTCTATTTCTCAGAAGTGCCTGATACCTACAGGCTCCTTCTTCAACTGACATAACATTATGAGTGTTGAACCCATAAAAATCCAAATAGATCATCCCAAACCCCTGCCTAAATTGCCTCAATATCCACTAAAACCAGGAGTTAACCTAGGGCTCTCGCTAACTGTAGAAGACTTAATTAAGCAAGGACTTATAATTCCATGCACTACTTCTTATACCACTCTGATCTTACCCATCAAAAAACCAAATGGATAAGGCTGGAGATTTGTCCAATTGGATGCAATTGGGATCTGGATGCAATTAAATTGTGATGCCAAGGTTCCCTGTAATTCCAAATTCCAATACTTTGTTATTTTATGAACCTATGGACTCAGAATGGTTCACGGTGGTAAATCTTTGCTCTGCTTTCTTTCATATCACAGTTGATGTGGAGAATCAATATTTATTTGCCTTCACTTGGAAAAATTAGTAATATACCTGGACTGTAATGCCTCAAGGGTTCACTGACGCCCCATCCTCTTTTTCAGTGGTTTTACAAGACCTGGCAAACTTACAGTTCCCTACTCTACATTCATTCAGTATATAGATGACTTATTGCTATGTTCCCCTACCAGAGAAGACTCAGATTTATCTATTATAGCAATTAGCTTGTAAAGACCATAAAGACTCTAAAAGAAAACTCCAATTCTTAAAAGAGAAAGTCCATGACAGGATTTGACTGCAGAAGGCATTTCCCTCTCACCTGAAAGAATAAAGACCATCCAAAACTTCCCCAGACCTACAACTAAACGACAATTAAGGAGTTTCCTTGGATTTGTAGGATATTGCAGGTCTTGGGCTCCAAATTTTCCTCTCATCACCTCTACCCTGTATAAGCTTACAAAGAACTCAATTTTGGAGCAAGATTTGATCCAACTAAAATTTGTTCTGCAACATGGGTAGGAAGAATCAAAATCATTAAAATGGCCATACTACCCAAAGCGATGTATAGATTCAATGCAATCTCTATCAAAATACCAATGGCATTTTTCAGAGAGCTACAGCAAACAATTGTAAAATTTATATGAAACCAGAAAACATCCTAAATAGCCATGGTTATCTTGAGAAAGAAGAACAAAGTTAGAGGTATCACATTACCTGATATCAAACTGAACTATAAGGCTACAGTAATCAAAACAGCATGGTACTGGCAAAAAAAACAGTACCATGGATCAATGGAACAGAATAGAGAGCTCGGAAATAAATCCACACCTATACGCTCATTTAACAAATGACAAAGGGGGTAAGAATATACAATGGAGTAAAGACAGTCTCTTCAATAAATGGTGCTGGGAAAATTGGGCAGATACATAAAAAAAAAAAAAAAAAAAAAAAAAAACAAGACTGAACCACCTTCTTATACTACATACAAGAATAGACTCAAAATGGATTAAAGAAATATAAGACCTGAAGCCATAAAAATTCTAGAAGAAAACATAGGCGGTAATCTCTCTAATACTGCTATTAGAAATTTCTTTTTGGATATATCTCCTTGGGCAAGGGAAACAAAAGAAAAAATAAACAAATGGGATACATCGAACTAAAAAGTTTTTTTCACAGAAAGGAAACCATCAACAAAACGAAAAGAGAACCTACTGAATGAGAGAAGATATTCGCTTATAATACATATCTAAGAGGTTAATATCCAAAATATATAAAGAATTCATACGACTCAGCAACAAAAAAGCAAACAATCCAAATAAAAAATGGGTAGAAGACCTGAATAGATATTGCTCCAAAGAGGAAATACGAAAAGATGCTCAAGGTCGCTAATCATCAGAGAAATGCAACTAAAAACTACAATGAGATATCATCTCACACCTGTCAGAATGGCTATCATCAATAAATCAAAGAACAATAAGTTTCATAAACTATATAAATTTCTAACCAATGTACTGTATACTTAAAACTAATAATAAAATAAAGTGCTAAAAAATAAAAATAGAATCCCTTATGCTATATATTAATAAAATTCTTTTTACTTAAAAAAAAAAAAAATTAGCCCTGCAACAAACTCCAGCCATAGGGCTCCCAAATTATACTAGACCTTTCACCTTATTTGTCCACGAGCGTGATAACCAGGCTCTAGGAGTTCTAACATAAGAGCACGGAGGAAAACACAGATGTTACTTACTGTAGCTCACAATCAGACCCAGTAGCCAGAGCACATCCAAACCATTTGAAAGCAGTAGCTGCAGCAGGTGACTTGGTAGAAGCCTCAGCTGAATTGCTATTAGAATATGACTTGCACTTATAAGTACCTCATGTTGTTGAGAGTCTATTAAACTCTGATCAGACTCTACATTTTTCAGCAAGTAAACTAACACCTTATGAGATCCTTCTTTCACCTGTAACCTGTCTTAAGCGCTGTAACTTGCTCAACCCTGCTGCTACCCTACTTTGTCTGATGATGGTAGAGACTGCCATAAATGTGTAGATATGACATCACAGTTATTGACCCCTTGCACTGACTTACAGGACACGCCATTAGAAAACCCAGATTTGATAAGCTTCACTGATGGGTCCCATGCTAAGAGTGCAGAAGAGAAATATCAAGGAGGATATGTTTGCTGTAACAATTCAATATGAACTATTAGAAGAGGGAATGCTTCCCCAGTTTGTCTGCTCAACCAGAGAACTACACGGCCTCACTCACGCTTGTCAGCTATCCAGAGGAAAATTGGTAAACATTTATACCAATAGCAGATATGCCTTTGGGGTGGTCCATGACTTTGGTATGTTATAGAGACAGAGTACAGAGTAGACTGGAAACTCAATCAAAAATGGACTCCGAGTAAATGCTGCTCTCTGCCCATTCTGTTGCCTAATGGAATTGCAGTTATTAAAATTGAAGTTCATACAAGAAAAACAGAACCTGAGTATCCAGGAAATGTTCTAGAAGACTTTCATGCTGAATCAGCCAGCACTCAGATATGCAACTTGAATGAATTCCATAATATTGATGCTAGCCAAATTATTTATAATTTATATGAAAGACAAAATCAGGCACCTGAGGTGGAACAACAATGTTGGGACCAACAAGGGTGCAAATTTAATATTAAACTAGGACTCACTGAGGGCCTGATGGCCTCCTGGTTCTTCCTGAGTCCTTAAAAATGCCATTACTAAAAGCTCTACATTCTGTAATTCATCATGGTACAGATAAAAATGACCCAAATTATGAAGATAGATTGGTGGGGTGACTGTTCCAAGCTTGCAAAATTGGTTTATGACCAATGTCTGATTTTGTCAAACCCACAACCCTGGAAAGACCATTAATACTTTAGATGGGGCCTTCCCACCACCTACTAGGCCATCTGAACACTTACAAATGGATTTCTTTCAATTGCCTCCACAATGGGTTATCAATATGCTCTTGATATTGTTTATATGTTCTCAGGATGGACTGAAGCTCTCCTATGCAGAAAGGCTGATGCTTAAATCATGGCTAAGAAACTTTTAGAAAATGTATTTTCTTTATGGGGTAGCCCCAGAGAAATCTCAGTGAGAGCGGAACTTGTTTTGCCAGACAAATAATTAAACAATTAAGGCACTGCTGACACAATGGCATTACCACTGTCCTTATTGTCCTTAGTCATCTGGTAAAGTTGATCAAACAAATGGCAACTTAAAACTAAAACTAGCTAGATTAATGGAATCAACTGGACTGACCTGGCTGAAAGTTCTACCATTAATTTTTATGGCAATTAGATCAACACCTATGGAAAGCATAAATTACCACCTTACGAAATAGTAACAGGAAGACCTATGCCTTTGACGATAGAACCAGACATGTCTCCTGTACCCATAAATTCTGGTATGAGTCAATATTGTAAAGTTTTAATGCATTATGTAAAAATGTCTTTCCATCAGGTAAATGAAGCTTTCTCTGATCCTCCTACAGAAGGCTGAACCTTCCTCAATTTAGAACCTGGAGCGCGGGTCTTCTGGAAACCACATCTAAGAAAGACTGCCCTTGAATCTTGTTGGAAGGAACAATACCAGGTGCTCCTTCCTGCCCAGGTGGCAGCCACACTTGAGGGACTTGAGTCCACGGCTCCCAGTTGAAAAGGGTTCCTCCAGACTCTTGAACTGCATACCAGCCAAAGATTTCAAGTGAGAATCAACCCAGGAGGTTCCTCCCCAGAAGCAGAAGATATCTTGGACAGCTCTTCTAAGATCACAGATCAAGATCTTCATCTCCAATATGAACCCTTTATTCCTTTTTCCTACTTGCTGTCTGCTTTTTCTCTCTATTAATGTATGGGAAGGCAACATCATAATTAGGATTTCACAAACAAGTTACTGTAGGAAACTTAACTGCTGGATTTGTTATGCTAAACCAAAAATGAAGAGAAACCACTTATTCACCCTATAAGTGATTTCACTGGAATCCTGAATGCCATGTATGCCTCAATTGTTTCACAGGTCCCTTTTAAATGTTAAAATACTAAATTCACATATACCTGGTTCCTTGCCTCAGTTTAATCCAACCCTGGGATGGGAAAACAAGATCCACTGAATACGTATGCAAAAAACACTGTTAATACATGTATAAAAGAGCGGCCAGTGCATCAACCATTTGTAGGCTTGCTGTCAGGCCCATATATTTAGATGGTCTTTCAATATGTGATAATACAGTATTTGAGTCTTCACTGAATGATACTAACAGTGACCAGTGGGTCCATAAATGCTAATTCTTACAAAGGAGCCCTGTGTACACCTCCTGGCTGCACCTTTGTATGTGGAAGTTTTGGCAACAGCCTCTATAACTCATTGTCTTGACAGCTGGAGGCTGAAGGGACAATGTGCTCTTGTTGCATTTACTCATTGTCCCTTCATAATGCTTCAGAAACTCAACATTGGTCCACTCCCTTGAATTTATACTAGTGACCAAAAAGAAGTTTACCAGCAGATGCTAACCCCTCTGGATGGGCATCATTTGGACGGTCTCTTCTTCCTTGGCTTGGAGTTTGTACAAACGAATATGTGATCAGAAACTTATCCCTAACTCTGATAACCATTGCTGAGCCTACTGCTAAAGCCACAGCTGTACAACAAAAGTCCCTAGGCTTTCTTGCTAAGCTGGTTTTAGATAACAGAATTGCTTTAGATTACTTGTTGGCTGAACGAGGAGGAGTCTACCTGGATCAACACCTTTGGTACTGTGGATGCTCAAATATAAGAAATTAACAAACAAGCTACCTGGCTAAAACAGGTTGATACCTCATCAGACACATTCTCTGATTTCTTTGATACCACTGGTTTGGTTCATGGGGACCCTGGCTAAGGAGAATACTTCCATCTCTTGGTATTATTCTAATAGTCGTCATTAAGTCTTAAATGCATCTACAGCTGTTGATTTTGTGCATTGTTTGGGGAAACAGGTGACACACTTATGGAGGGAGAAGATAAGCAGAGTGCCATTATTTTGATTTATTACAGTCTGAAGAATCATGGGTGAGGGCCTGAGAACAAGTCCGCTTTATCAGCAGTTCTAAAGCATTATTAACCTGAGATTTGTATTCTGGAAAAAAAGTCGAGACTGAATTATCAGTATGTACATCGTGAGATTTGGGTTTTGGCCCTGATAGAAGAAACTGTACTAACCTGAAAAAGGCTATGTGAGATTAAAGACAGAAACCAGCTAAATACCAAATCCCGGTGAAAGATGTGGATTTAACTAGAGCCACATACTTTAGCAGGACACCTCCCTTTGGGGTAGTTAGGAATGCAGGAGACACTTGACACGAGTGCAGGCTGCTCAAGGCAGCTTCCTCCCCAGGGCATTGGCAGCCGGCTTCAGCATTCCCAGAAAGAACCAGTCCTGCGGTTGCATTTCTCTTTTCCTCTGCTCCCTTTCACTTCTCATCATCCCGTTCATAGTTGATCGTTTGTAAGGCCTGAGCTATGAGCATCGCCATTTCTCGGGTGCCAGCAGCAACCACTCTGCAAGACATGAGGTCGAAAGGTCCACCTGAGGACAGAGAGGGAGGAAAGGCACCTGGGTTACTGGAGAGGCCAAAGCAGTCCCGGATAACTCAGCATGCGCATATTCCAAGGAACACAGCTCTAGAGCCATACTTGAGGCCAGACCAAACAGTGTGGTCTAGATGTGAGCCTGGTCAGAGAGAGGAGGGACTTTTCAGCATCCCCTCTGCCCAATATGAGTGCACTGGAGGTGCCACAGACCAACACCGCCCTGGAAGCTGTGCTGGGAGAATGTACTATGAGGTCCAACATTCAGCACTAAAGATTGAAATGACTGGTTAGACCAGGACAGGGGAGATCAGTTCTCAATCTCTCCTCTGCATGGGTGGCACTGGAGACCCCACGAGTCAGTCTTTCTGACTGGCAGCCTGATGCAGCTTCTCTGGAGACCTGGCAGCTGGAGTGGACGATGAAGCCGTGTGTCCTTCTGGGGGGCAAGGACAGGACTAATGGCCTTGCTGAAGCCCTCCGTGCACACATGCATGCTTGCATGGTTAAATCCAGTGACAGACTCGTTTTCAATCTGAAACTGGCCTGCCCGGCCTTGCTACTACCTAAGGCTGATACCTCTTCACTTTGAATTTCCAGTGGCTCAATTAAGGCCTTTCAGAGGAAAAAGGAAAAAAGTAGAAATCAAATGACAAAAGACTCTTGTATATACCCTGTATTTAAAAGGGAGCTCCAGTGTTTCTGCTAACAAGCTTGGAACTAAAAAGCTACAAGAGAATGACTCAGAAAGGACTCACTCAGCCTCTGAATGGTTGTTTCTAAACATTAGATGAGCAGTCTTCCTGCAGCTAAGTGGGCGTAACAGGGGCAGAGATGCTAAGGGGTTCTCCCCATAGGGTCGGTCACTGGGACTTGAGAACTTTGAAGCAGAAGGAACAGGTCATCTTTCGGATCCATTCTAAAACCTTTAAGGGGCACCCGCGCTGTACACTGTGCCGACCCAACACTGAGCTACAGGGCCATGGGGCACCAGCCTCCTCTTCACTGGCTGTGGAACACCATGTTTACTCTGCCAGTCTCATGGGGTTGTGGGGCTGGGATGTGTGTGCTCAGAAAACTGTCAGGTGTGATAGACAGTGGCTGTGCTGTCCCTGTCCAGCCACTTACCCTGACCCTGGGGTCTATTTTCATGCCTAGAGGCATAGAGAAGGCAGGCAGGAAGGGTGGGAAACTGTTGGCCCACTGCTTTTCCCATGCCTTCGCCTGGTCTCTTGTAAGTAGCAACTCGGAGGAAGTGGGGGAACATTCAGTCTGGAGGTGTTACTCTAGTCACTACTGTCATAGCCCTGGGAACCAAGGGCGGGCCAAGGGTCAGAGGGGCTCACCTGAGGTATCCATCACAATGCCACCTGCTTCTCTGATGATGACAGTGGCGGCAGCCAGGTCCCAGCAGTGCAGGCCAAACTGGTAATAGGCGTCTGCAGCCCCCGAGGCCAAGTGGCAGAGTGCCAAGGTGGAGCTCCCAATTACTCGGACCCTGGAGGACAAGGAAGAGAACCATGCACGTGTGAGTGGCACTGTGCACAAGTTGGATTGCTCTTAGCGTGCACGCTGACTTCGTCCAAAGTTGCCCCTTCTGCTGGTCATTCCCAATCATTAAAAGTGAGCCACAGGGCTTCTACCAACAAGCTGTAGATTCAAAATCTGGAGTCCAGAACAGCACTGTCCAATAGAACTTTCTGCAATAATGGAAACACTCTGCACTGTGGAAGCTACTAACCACCTGTGGCTGCTGGGCACTTGAAATGTGGCTAGCACAACTAAAGAAGTCATTTTTTTAAACACTATTGAACTTTAACTTAAATTTAAATCACCTCATGTGGCTAGTAGCTATAGCACAGACCTAGAGGGAAGATGGGAGATGGAAAGGATTCTCACTCGGACATGGATTTATCTTCCTAAATGTTTACTGGAGTAAGGTCATTTAGGGAGGGCTCTAAGCACGAACAGCATTCGCTGTTTGAGTGGCGTGAGATCATTTCCTTGGCTTCTCAAAACTGCTCAGAAAGGAACAAAGCTCCCCTGTCTGATTTCTAACAGACTGGCTGCATGAGCTCCCATACTGGACGATGTGGCACCACGTGGCTTCCCTGGGCCTCAGCACGGGCTGCATGTGCTCTTGCTCTTATCACGGGGACCTTTTCCTCTTTCAGTCCTTGGGGAGTTTCTAGCAAGATTGTGTTTGGCACTTTCCCCCTTGGCTCCAGGGTGTTCCAGGAACTGAAGTGTCATACCCGTGAGCTTTGGCGTGGAGTAACCTCTCCATGTTGCTCAGGAACAATTTCAGAGTAGCAGGGTCACGTTTGGGACCGATTTCTGTCAGAACCAAGG
>NW_006434367.1:1882033-1884104 GCF_000325575.1 Pteropus alecto
AAAGATCTGAAATAGAAAGAGTTCCCCTAAAACAAAAAAATAAAGTCTTAGTTCTAACTGAATAGTTGGGGTTTTTCCCTGAAGCAAACTTCAAATACCAGCCTCTAATTCCTTCCAGAGGAATTATCTTTTGAGTGGTTTGCTATAAAGTTTTTTCTGATAGCTATGTTGAAAAGTAAGGACATAGTAAGAAAGAAAAAAGAAATTCACACTCTTAGCTATTGCATCATTGTTACTTTAAAGCACTTTCTGATTTAGATTTCAGAGCGAACTGATTTTTCAGTTCTCTTTTTAGGAATAGTCAGCATGAAAAACTTGGAAGAGTTTGGTGTCTTATGAAAATTACCATCATTCAACATAAATACAAACAAAATGACTCCAAAGTGGGACTGCCCAATGTCTAAAGAAAAAAAAAAGCCCCATCAGATAAAAATGTCTTTAAAAATCTTTAACTGCTGCAATCACAATGATAGAAACAGCAACTCTGTTGAAAAAAGCAACTTTCAAGTCATGTCTCTAGAAAGTGCGGCATCATGAAGGCCGATGCTGTAGCTGTGTGGCCTCAGCACACAGTGGTAAGATGCTCACACCAAGCCCACAGTTCTTGCGATGGGAGTGGTGAGCTGCCTGTGACAGGAAGCCAGGCTGTGGGCATGGGGGGACGTGACTAGGTTCCCTTCCTGTGCCTGACTCACTGGTGGGGATCACAGTGACTTGTCCTTGCTTTGCCACATACCCAAACACAACCAAATCTAGTCTGTCAAGTCTTACCAGGCCTGTTGCTCAGGCACAAGCAGCCACACCAGGTGCGTTGAGATAACAGAACACTCCATGAAGTGGAGGGAGCACACACCCCACAAATTATTTCACTCAGTGGTCCCAATCCCACATCAACATCTGCAAAGTTATCTCTCACTGAAGGGCCAGATGACCGTGAGAAGGCAATTTCCTCTCAGACAGAATCTATACCCATTTCCCCACTTTCTTCTATCAGAGGCTCTCATTTTATACTTTAAACACTTTCTGAAAGTGACTTGGCTCCACATCCAAGCTACCTGCCTTCAGGAAGTATAAATTGTTCCTCCAGGCACATCTAGCACCAAACCTGAGATAATGCGCCTACGTCTTTGGTGTGGGTGCACTGGGCACTGCCCACAACAAGAAATGCGGGGGTCAGGTGGCTCCGGGGTCTCCATGGTCAGGACCCAGTTAACCCTGCCAGAGCTTACCTCCAAACCTTACCTTCCCTGGGCTACAAACTGAGATGGCACTTCTCTGGGAAAAATGACTTCTTTTGAAGAAAAAGACATCAACAGGGCCAGGCACAGTACACACTCAACACAGTTATTGAAGGAATGAATGCTTTCCCTCAAACACTGGGATTAAGGAAATACTAATGAGTCTTCTTGTTTGGGTTGGCTTGTTAAATTGCTAGTATTTTAAAATTTATGGAAAGAATTTTTGAGTTAAGTAGAATTTTGTTGGCTTACCTAAGAATCTAATCCCTATATATAACACTATTTTGCGGGGGAAATGAATTCTGAATTATAAATATTTAGTTAAAAACACTCTTTTGAATAACATATGGTAATTCGGGGAGTGCCCATTAAACGAAAATTGGGAAAAAAAATCGTGTGGTCTGCATGTTATATTCACTAGGGAAAACAAAGAAACAGGATGGGTTGTTTCAGAGGTGGCCGTGGAAGAAAACAGAGTGAAGCAGCAGTGGCGTCTCTCCTCATCTTCTATCTAATTTCCTTACCTAACTTCAAATCTTATATACACCCACATGTGTATGTGAACATTGTATTTTTAAAAAGTTTTTCAGGTTATTCTGCTGCTTGCTCTTTTGATGTAACAATATACTGAGTACAGTTTTTACCACGGTTCCATACTCGTAAGAACTGAACACCATTCCACTCAGTGGAAGAACTGGTTTAACCAACCCCCTCAGAGGAACATTTTCAATTATTATTATAAACAATGCTATCTCTTTTCCTACATAGGTTTGTGCAGTCATGTTGATATATCTTCGGGATAAATAGAAATGGGATTTCTGAGTGAAAGAGTG
>NW_006434367.1:1884125-1918515 GCF_000325575.1 Pteropus alecto
AGGCATTGATGATTTCCCCCCAGAACCAGAAAGCTGGTCGGTCATTCAATGACCACAGGGAGACAAGCATCTACTTTTATTAAGGTTCATAAGATGCGACTACTCCTTCAAGCCAAGACCTAGCCCAGTCTGCCCTTATTAGAGGGAGGTGCTGGCTGTCATGGAAGTAGAGAGGAAAGTCCCCAGAGGGCCAGCTTAGACAAGCAGACACCCCCATATACAGGGCTGGTGCAGGAAGAGCAGGGATTTTCCAACTAACCGCCCTCAGGCTGTTTCATAAGGGAAATTAAGCCAAGTGTGGAAATAGCAATTGCTCACATTTACCAAGTCCTTACTCTCTTCCAGAACTTCCATGAATGCTGTTATTCTTCTATCACATTCATTATTTCACTGCCCTTGTTTCACAGATAGGGAGATCGAGCTTAGAGAAGTGACGCTTGAGGTCATGTAGCCCTTACGTGGTGAGGTCCAGACTTAAACGCAAGCTTATCTGGTGATTATGTGAAAGAAAGGGTTTTAAATTTATGAAAAGATATCTCCAGATCTGGTACCTTCCTCTTCCTAGCTGCATGTATCTATTCTTTCTCTTGCTAATATATTTTTTTCCCCAAATGAAATTAAGAAGTTAAAAGGAAGTCTGAATGCTGCCACCTACAGGCAAAATGCTTTCTGTTTTATTTTACCCCAGATAAGGAAAAATTAAAAATTACAACCCTTTCTACTTAATATCTTATGATTATTTCTGGCTAGTTATCCACAATTACTATGATTTTTGCATTTCATTAACATTTATCCTATATTCATCGTAACATTTTAGTTTTAATCAAATGCTAATTTTTTAATTTAAATGGATGTGTGTATGGGGAATGGGGAGCTAATGGGTATAGAGATAAAAGTTTTGGAAATAGTGGTGATGGCTGCACACCACTATGAATGTAATTAATGCTACTAAATTATACACTTAAAATGGCTAAAATGGCAAATTTTGTTATATATATTAACACAATAAAAAAAATCTAACAGATTTTAAAGTAAGGCATCTCTATATACTTTTAATAAACAGATTTTAGAGTGAAAAAAAGTCTGTGATTTCCAACAGTCTGAAAACCCCTTTTCTTGTTGAGCGAAGTTAAAATACAGTATCAAAGAGTACTGTTATCTTAAGAGAAATGTTACAACTGAACGGCAAGAGAAGCAAGTCGTGTGTACGCACTGAAATATGTGTTCACAGAGAAAGAGGCGACTGTGCTTTAAAGTCTGAAAATATTCCCTTTGGGCACCAGCTGGTTTTGCTGAAGGCTCCCTCCCAGTGACAATGCTTCCACAAGTATTTTCTAATTCTTTCAGACTTCTTATAGACCAATAAGAACTATTCATATGAAAATAAAAGTTAACTTTATTTAAATTAGAAACATAAGTACTAAGAACAAAGATTGGTGATTGGGGGCGGGGAGAGGGGGAGCGGAGGAGAGAGGGCTTCATGGGTATACAGTTTACATTGGAGAGTGCAAATATGCAGCCTTGTGAATCTTATAACTGCTATGGAATTGTTCAGTTTTACATTATTTGACATTCACTTCAATAAATTATTTTTGAAAAAGAAACATGTAATTTGGAAAAAAAGTATTGTTTAGAATCCTGAAAATGACAGAATTGGACATCTATGTAACAACTACATAGATTTTAATCTCTCCAAACCCCCTGGTAAAAACAGACAGAACTAGGAGAGCAACAAACAAAACTACAGACATCATAGATTAAAAAAAACTACACTGGCTACACTGCCATGGCACCCTGAACAAGCCAGAATGTCTGATCTCGGAAGCTAAGCAGGGTCGGGCCTAGTTAGTACTTGGATGGGAGACCACCTAGGAATAGCAGGTGCTATAGGCTTAAAAAAAAAAAACCAAAACTATACCGACAATGCGTATCAGTTAGTACTTGGATGGGAGACCCCCTAGGAATAGCAGGTGCTATAGGCTTAAAAAAAAAAACCAAAACTATACCGACAATGCGTATCTAAACCCCAAAACACAATGGGTGGAGCAAACTTCCAACGGCTACCAGACCATATGGCATTATGGCATCAGAGGGAAGAGAGAAGCATGGAGCATCTACTGGACCTGAGAACAGGAGAACCTCAAAATCACCAACGGCCACTCACTGGAAACCAGTTTGGGCCAATGTGAGAGGAGCTCTGCACACATCAATTCATAGGTCCCTGGTATTGGGTGTGGGGTAAGGTCTGAAGGTAGGAAGCTGGTCAGCCCTGTGACCTCTTGTGAGGGACTTACCAGGGACTCTTAGGGCAGGTCCCAGAACTTGATAGATATGTATGGGAGTGAATTCCAAACTCACTAGACAGAAGTAATAGGGGCAAAGGAAAAAGAAGGACCAGATAACAGTGAATGAAGTGAACAGAGCAAAACCAAACAAACAAACAAAAAACTAAGGATAAGGCCAATTTTTTGAACACGTCACAAAAACAGAAGAGGGAGCTCTAGAGCTGTGAAACTATGAAAACTGTCCACTACCACTACACTCACCAACCTTACTGACTCCAAAGTTCAGTAATACAGATTTCTAGTAGAAATAAGTAAAAGAAAAGAATCATGGTTGAATCTCACACACAATTATCATAAAGAAAAAGAACCAGGAGCAGAATAACATCTCTCCAGTCAATCAAAGAATGCCAGAAAGATCTGTCCACAAAACAGAAGTAACTTTATGTAAAAGAAACAAAGAATACATAAAAAAACAGTGTTATTCAAAAGTAGAGGGGCAGAACTTAGGGAAGAATCAGAAAAGAAAACATTTCAGACAAGAAGATTAAATTAAAGGAATACAGAACAAATAAACAATACATCATGCTTTACAAGAAATGGAGATAAAAAAAGGGATTTTTAAAAATTAAAAAAAAAATTGGTGGAAAAAGTGAAAAGTATTCAAAAGAAAGTGAGATATACACAAGGTGAGCAGAGAAGACCCAACATACATATAATAAGAGACCCAGAAGACAAAACAAAACAAAACAAAACAAACAAAGCAACAGAATTTGAAAATAAATACTAAAAACTATAATTCAGGAAAACTTCTGAATTTTTTTTAAAAAGGACTTGAAATTACATATTGAAAGGGCATACCACATACCTAGGAAAACTTACTCAGAAGAAACAACGCTTTGTTAAAATTACTGTACTCTAAAGAAAAAATTTCTTTGGGCATTCGAGCAAAAATATTAAAGTCCCTTTTCAGGGGGGAAAAAAACTGTTTTCTGACTTCAATAATGTGCTTATGCTGGAAGATAATGCAGACAATTTGTGACATTTAACACCAGAAAATGTGAGCCATGTGTTTTACTACCAGAAAAATGGTTTTTCAAGTATAAAGGCCACCGATAAACTTAGGGACACGTAAGGAACTCAGGGAATATTGTTCCCATGAGCTCTTCCTGAGACATCAACTGGAGCAGTGCTCAAAGTGTGGTCCCTGAGCTTCTTTTAGGAATCTGTGAAGTTAAAACAAATTTCATAACAATATTAAGACATTATTTGCCTTTCTACCATGTTAACATTTGTTCGATGTATAGACAGCAAGGCAAGGTCTCACCTGTTCTAGAAGTGATTGCTATATATACTGGGGGGAAAATGTCAGTTTTACTTAAGAATGATAAATCTATAAAAATTATTAATTGTACTAAATCTTGAACTCTAAGTATATATGTCTTTTGAATATTCTGTGTGATGAGATGGAAAGTACAGATAGAGAGCTTAGATATAGTTATTCAGAGCTGTGTATTTGGAAGGTAGTTTTTTGAAAATGAAAGAAGGGAGCCCATCACTTGAATTGCCAAGGTTGCCACTGATCAAATTCAAGCTTTTAAGTGGAAATTAGAATTTGGGAAGACTTCTTTCCATCATTGTAAGATTGACACCTTCCCAACACCTAAAGATTTCTCATGAGAAGAGTGGTGATACTAATGAATATGACTTTTTAAATATCTTTAAATACATTAACATTTGGAAAAGCTGAAAATCTCAGGGAATCCATATTTTCCAGTGCATGATGAACAAAAAAGATCATTCAAAGTAGGAGATGGCCCAATGGATTTCAATGTAACTGAGTACAAAAAAAATTCACTGATATGTTATTAGATTTGATATGAGACTAACCTTTAAGAAACCACTACTTCTTGAGTTTTGTTGTAGCATCAAAAATGAATACCATGAATTATCTGAAAAGTCTATTAAAATATTCCTCACGTGCCCCTTTTCAAATTATCTGTTTAAGGGCAATATACAAAAACAGACTGAATATAGAAGCAGATAAGAGAATCTAGTTATCTTCTACTAAGCCAGACATTAAAGAGGTTTGGAAAAGATGTAAAACAATGCCACTCCTCACGAAATTTTTTTGTTTTGGAAAATATGGTATTTTCCATAAAAATATATCATTTTTGTTAACACGTAATGAGTTCTTTATTTTTAAAGATAAATTAATAAGTATTTTTAAAATCTGTTCAAATTTCTAATATATAAATATAGATATAAGTTATTTAACTGGAAGCTCTTTAGGAGTTTTTAATAATTTTTTTCGGGCATATAAATGGGTTAGTTCTAAAATCAAAAAGTGTGAGAAATGCTGCACTAGTGAATGAGCTTCACACAAACAAAATGGCTGGTGAAACAGCAATGTGAAGGACGAGTGTTGGGTATTAAATCTACATTTATCTATGGAACCAAGACTAAATACTAAATAATATTTTTAGGGTAAAAGCATGTCATGGCTGGCTGGTTGCTCTGCCACTGCATCTACAGCACAACCATCTGAAACTGGAAAGATAATGTGGAGAGGATGTGACAAGTAGAATATGCTCACCAACTGTGTTGTAGCTACCGAGAATAAAAGGATATAATTTTTAAATGATATACTGGGAGTATATGAAGAGTGGGGAGTGGGGTGAAGAGGTTACAAGCTAAGTTTAGTATTACCGATAACACAGAATCATAGACAATAACCCAAAAGAAAGAGGACTAGGGATATATCAAATTTTTAATACAAAGAAAATTATTAGAATAAAAATGTAAACCTTTCTAAATACCAAAAATTATACTGAAACAGAGAATAAAAGCAAACAAAACAGCTACTTATTTTAAAAAAACACACCAAAATAATTTGAAATAGTTGAAAAATAATTTGAATAGTTGAAAAATAAACTATTATATTTTTTAAGGGTTACTTATAGGGTAAAAAGGACAAGGAAGGATAGAAACTAAACTGCTTTGAATGCACTTTGTTTTATAGATTTGACTTTGGAACGACATACTTGTTTTTTTACATAATTACAAAATAAAATCAATTTTAAAAAAGTAATCCTTCTAAGTTAAATTAAAACAAATGGATCTAAGTGATTAGCCTCAGTTGGTAGCATAACCAAAGGGAACAAAAAAACCACTACAGAGACTATCACAGCAATGTGACCCCAGACCCTAGTCGGATATTCATGAAGGACAAAAATTCCCAAAAGACAAAACAAAACATTACCAAAAAATCCTACAAACCACTTTCAGTAATCACTTGTTGATAGTAGGACTAGTATTGTTATTCTGAAACTGATATGTGCGTGTTGTGTGACAACGTGAACAAGGATTGCATGACGTTATTAAATTTATCATTCCTAGTGTCACTGTGCACTGAGGTTTTCAACATGGGGCAGAGGAGACATACATAGAAGAGTTAAGTAGACAAACTTATAGTCATGAATTTGAATGGAGAACACCAGTATGAACTCATGATGAATTTCATATTTTAAAACAACTCATTTCTTAGCTCCATCCACTGAAAAGGCCTAGTAACAAAGACGGATCCAGGAGCCACAAGGACCCCTAAAACCCAGATGTGACCTTGAAAGGCCATTTTCCACAAGATAAGACGTGAAAATTTGAAGACTGACTGGATCCTTAATGATTTTAGAATGACTGTTAATTTTGGGAGGGGTGTGATATTGGTATTGTGATTATGTTTTTCAAAGAATTATCTGTATGTTTTGGAGATCCATACTGAAATACTGGCTAGAAGGCTAGAAATGGTATCCTATCTGGGATTTGTATCGGGGAGTTGTTTGGGGTGCTGAGTGTGAGGTGGAGGTGTGGATGAAGGATTGGCCAAGAGTTGGCAATATTGGAGCTAGTGATGGGTCATGTGGGTGTACTGTATTTTTTTTTTTTTGTCTGCTTTATACATGCTTGAAATTTTGCCTGGTAGAATTTGAAGAAAAGGCGACTAATGAAATTCTGGCCTCATCTAATCCTTTACCCCTATACAGTGTGAGTGAGTGAGTGAGTGAGAGTGAGTGTGAATGAGAGAGATAGAGAGTGTGAGAGTGTGAGTGTGAGTGTGTGTGTGTAAGACATTCCAGAAGGGTATAATAGGAATCAGAAAAGAGAAGGAAAAGAAAGCACGAAGACAAAGATTAATGGTGGTTATTTTAATGGTTGTTTCCTCCAGAAATGCCTCTTGATTTTAACAATGGGCTGTAATTGATTTTGTACAAAGACTCCAGTTTCTTCTTTGACAACAACTCTCATTTTGGGTACTATGTGCCAGGGACTTTGCTGAGTGATTTCCCTATTTAATTTTATTTAACTTTCAAAGTTATCATTGTCATCCCACTTTACAAATGAGGACTGAGATTCGGAGAGGTTAACTGACAAATCTCAGCCTTAGAAGGTGGCAGAATCAGGATCTGAAATGATACCTAAAGATTGTGCTGCTAAAGAATATGCTCCATCACCCCCCATCAAGATCTATCACCCATCAAATAGAAAAAGAACCCAGGGTGAAAACACCACATTGGACTTTATAAGTCAGAATTTTTTTAAAAAAAAATTACAAAAGAGCTTTGGGACATGAGCAATTTCAAGAGAAGTATGAACCACAACTGTGTTGACAAAGGGGGTTTATGACAGTGTTTGAGCGATTAACACTCCGGGACAGGAGGGCCTACAAAGATAGGCCAAATGCAGTGGTGACCCAAAGTCCCTGCCTACATGGGTGGGATGAGCCAGTGCTGGGCGAGGAGTCTGACAGCCCTACCGAGGATGTGAAGTTCTAAGGCATGACAGAGCAAAGCAGGCAGCCAACCAGGAAGCTGAGAGTGTATGAATAGAGTTGAATGTTATAATCAAATGAAATATAGAGCAAAGTTCACATAAGCGTGTTTAATAACATGCTTCTTCACTACTGAGTTACACAATTCAGCTTGAGTGGTTGCCTCTTGGCATGTGTAGCTGTAATTAACACTTTTTACATAGCCAAACAAAACATTTCTGGGAGAGAGAGAAATTGGGGCAGGGAGGGGACTCAGAATCAGTAACTGGTTAGTACGTCCTGCTGTTCCCACTCCTGTCTGGTGACCGTCCCCTCACCCTGGCTGTGCTCGTGACTCTCATGGCCTCTAAGGGAGCCTCCTCAATCTCCAGTGGGCGGTCCTGTCCCACCGGCCTGTCCTTCACATAACAGCAGGTCACCTCTCTGAAAGGCTGTTCATGGGGTCATGGCACTGCAAAGAAGAGTCTGTGCCAGAGCAAAAACCTCCTGCTGTACCCAGATCAGCATCTTTGGTGTTGTAGAAACTCAAATATAAGAAATTAACAATTAAAGCAGGACTCCTGGATGACCCTGCTCTCACTGGATCATTGCGGATCACAGGTGGAGAGTCTGACTTCCTCACTAGATGAGAGGCAGTTGGATAGCAGGGCATACTTTAGTCCTCTCATTGTCCCTGAGGCCATCTAGGTACACAGGTGTCACCCAGGGAGAAAGAAAAGGCAGAATAAACAGAGACAATGGAGAAAGGGCACTAGGGAATACATTTTTTAAGTGAGGAGAGAGGAGAGGTATAAGGAAGGTATGGGGGCTCAGAGGACAAGTGCTGACATCACAGACGGAAGCCATGATGGGTAAATGAAATAACAGGGGTAGGGGGTGCGGGAGAGTATCTCATGATGTTCCGCTATAGGAACATGCAAGTGAGAATTATGCTTTCTACCTTTATCAGACCCAAACATGGATGTTACAGACATTTTAAAGGCTCCTAATACCTCCTCCTAGTCTGGGGTGCTTCTCTTGATTTTTGTCTTGCAATTTCCTCTACAGTATCTGTCCCACAAGGCGATAAAATATCACCAGTTAATCAGTGTGACGGAAAGGCCAAAAAGAGTCAGTGAAAACACCTACATCGGCTATTGTTATTGATATATAGTTATATGCAGATTAAGTGTAACGCAGTCCCTTTATAAAAGCTACTGGATGCCCCTGAGGTTCTGCTTTAGGAATCACAATGACAACAGAACATCTGCGGTGCCTGAAAACATCGCTTACTGAACAATTTCTCACAGAAACTGAAGTCAGCTGCAGTTAGTCCACGTCCAGGAAACCAGACTTCACCAGGGTGATATCACCCAGGTGACATCAGGATGACTGACACCACTTGGACACACTGAGGGCCAGAGCATGCTTCTGACTCTGCCCTTGGCTTTGGACTGCTAGAGACCAAATCATAACTAGTGACTGGATTTCTTTTAGCGTTCAAGATGAAAGAAAGATGTGAGTGCAAAATAGAATGGGACTATTTAAAGCTCCTGGCCACATTTGCAAAAACATTAAGATACAGAACGGGCTCAACTTCCAGCTCATCAGGGACACGGTGTCCCTAAAAGGAGGCTGACTCCCAGCAGGAGATTTCCCCCATGAAAGGGTGACTTTTGGCATTTTCCATTCACATTTTTCCATCTGAAGTGAACGGAACTAAGCCGCATGAAGCCCCACCTGTCTCCCCGGAGACCTGGAGCCGCTGGCCGTTGCAGAAGGCACCCCGGCCTCTCTGGCCGGTGTACAGCCGCTCCTCTGTGCAGTGGTAAATCACTCCAAATTCAAGCTGTGGGGAGCAGAGGCAGAACAGAAAACAAATGCCGTTCACTTACTGGACACAAAAAATAACAATAATTCAAAGGTGGAGGTGTTCTAAGCGTTCTGACTAATGCAATGACAATGTGATACACAATATCTTTCAAAAGGGAATTTAAAAAATCAGCATCTAGATTTAAAATTAGACCTGGATATAAAAGCAAACTTTTAAAAAAATAATTGTATTTAAAAATATATGAAAACTAATAAAATTATATTAAAAATTAAATCACAATCAAGCATTAGTAACTGAAAATTATTGAAAAAGCTTAATTCTTTAGACACTTTTTTTTTTCCTTGGGAGGAAAAAAGGCTACTTATGATTCTATACAAACTCCACAAAAACCCCTCAAAATGCTGCCAGCTAGCAAGTTCATCGGTTGGGTCTGGTGTTTGTGACTGTACACTGGTGGCCTGGCCGTGTAGTGGACGACACCCGATCAAGGGGAGGTCGTCCCACTTCTTGCTTCATGCCAGCAAAGGCCTCAGGGCCGCCTGCTCACCCCAGGGGCACAGGCCGCCCACCACCTGGTTCTAGGACTGACCTGGATTTTGGAAGCCCTTTAAAGCCAGGGGTACACGAGGGAGAATGGTTAAGTTTTCTGGAAGGCTATAGGCCCTCCGTGAGTGCCGACTGAACGGTCCTCCTCAAAAATAAACCCTATTCCTGCAGCGTGGGGAGTCCCTTCCACTGTGGTCGAGCTTAGCCCCGGCTGGCCAAGACTTTGCTGAGGCATTTAGCCTGCATCTCTCTTCATTTTCCAGAGAGAGGAATACTTGGCTGACCCCCAGACCAAGCATACTTGCTGCTGTTAACCCCGAATAGTGAGAAGTCAGTAGAGGAAAGGCACAAAAACACATGGGTGTCAGGTAGAATTTTTTTCACGCTCCTCTCTTCTTTTTATTGTTCCTTATTGGGAGGCTGTGGTCCAAGGCCTCTTCAATGATTTATGACAGCGTGGCTCCTAGTCAGTGCTCGCCTGCTCAGGGATGAGCCCCCTTTGGTGAATCACATTTGTCTTCCTGGAGCTGCCCTTGGGTTCTGTGATTCAGTTGACAGTTATAGATGCAGTTTTCATTCTTCACACATCAGTAATTTTGAGAGGTTTTTGTGAAGTTTGGTTAGAATCACAAGTAGCCTTTTTTCCTCCCAAGGGAAAAAAGAAAAGTCTTTCTAAAGAATTAAGCTCAACCCCCTACTCAATTTAATGACAACATTTAGCAGAGAAATAACTCTTTATCCAAATTTCAATATTAAAATTCTTGCTTATCTTCATTTTAAGTACTTTTATACAATTTCCATGCTAGGTATCTATGCCAACACTGAGGATTACGATGAAAAATGGTATGCTAAAGGAGGACTGCTTTGGAAAGGCACTGAACCTCCGGTCTTATTTAACTATAACCATAGTTACTACAAGGAAATTAAGGCTTTTCTAAGTGCTATTGCTTATACTGATTAATAAAGTTTAAGTCTCGATCTCATGCCTTTGTTGTAGGCCTTCTGATGTTGCTTAGGTCCAAGGTTCTATGGGAATCCTGAAACAGCCATGCTCTCACACTAACAGCTAGAGGAAGATGAAGAAGACTTAATAGAATATTGGGATTAAAAATGTCCTCTAAAAATAGTTCTTTCTATGTGTGACTAGATCACACGCCCCAGAGGTCAGATGGAGACTAACTTGGACAATCTGCGCAGAACTTCCCCCTTCCATAGTCGTGTCACAAAAAGACCAGAGTGGAAACAGGGGCCAGCCCCAAGCCTACACACCCAAAACCGGTTTGAATTTGTTTACTTTCTCAGATTTGAAAAACGCATACTTGAATTTACTAGTCATGATTAAGGCACATGACAAAGAGAGAAAAACAGGAGTGCAGAGGTTGAAACCGCAAAGCACGATGACTAAACGAAACCTGAAATGGAGCCCTGGGGACCCAAGGGGCTTGGGGTCCCAACTCAGGGGCCCCGCCCACCATGTACCTCTTGGTTCACAGCAAATCCAATGCTTACTGCCACAGTTGGAAATCTGCAAAAGAAAACAGAATGGTTTACCCTCTAAAACATAAATGGCCTTGTGCAAACCAATATGCAAACTCTTAGGAGCCTCTGTGTGGCTGTGTAGCATCGTCACTCGGGGCACAGAAGGACTTTTCTATAGTGTGGGTGAATTTGTTTTTTAAAAAACGACTTCCCACAATTTCACTAACTCTTTCCAAGACAGACAGGCTTAGCTGACCATGTTGTAAGATGGCTGATCTTGAAAGAAAGCAGTATTCTGAAAGTCACGTTAAGATTGATGTAGTTCAACAATGGCCAAGTAACCAACTGAGAAGGATTGTAATAATCAGCTTTCTGGTTCTCAGAGACCAAAACGGGACAACTGAGACCTCTAAAAAGGACAGACCCATGTCCCAGGCAGGGTGAAGAAGGGTCCCTAGGAGGTGACATCACAGATGCCAGGCCACATCCTCCACCCAAAGACTGGGTCTGGGCGACAACAACATCCCTCCTTACCTGGTCTCCAGCGTGAGCACCCAAGATGCCAACAGCAGGCGTGGGCCACAGCAGTTGAAGGCCAGCTGTGACACCGCTGTTTGCCGGTAGTTTTATTTTTTAATTTTGTTGTTGTTGCTCTGCATCTTAGAAATAATCTCTCCTTTATGTGAAGACCACTTAACAAGTAGGAACAAGGAAAAGCTGAGTACTGCTAAACTATAGGAAAACTATGAAATCAGTCGTACATGGATCTGAACCCTGACAGCCAAGGTGGCAGCTGTGTGGCGCTGTTGTCATTGGTGGCTGGCTCACTGAGCAAGCGTCCTATACGCCAAGCTTGGCTTCAGTCCCCAGTTCCAACTCTCAGAAGAGTTTTCTTCCACTTGCTTTAGTCCCAACACTGCCACTGTTGGACTTAAGGATGAACAGTTCTCATCTGAGCTGGAGAAGCCGAAGGCTTCCGGATGTCTTTAGACCTTGAGAATGGCTGCAGCTGTGGCCCTTGACAATGTTCTGGAACTGTAAGGGTCAGCACCACAGGCGGTAGTTTTCTCCAAGTAGTCTCTCTGGCCCACATTCCCCTTGGCCCTGGGGCCACCAGGGCCCATGAAACACCCTCAGGTGGACACGTGGCCTTTACCATGGGGCTCAGTGCCCCCTGTACCCATTACCAGCACACTAGAAGGGCGAGTGAGACAGAAATAACAGGTGCTCCACTCAGCAAACACACCTGAGAGAGGAGACCTGTGATTCCTCATGAACTCCCCCACGGAGGTGTCAAGCTTTAAATTATAGTCTGGTGACACTGTTGCTGTTACTCACTGGATAGTACTATGCAATTGCCTCAAAAAGGTTTGACTTACCTATATCGGTATGACTTAATTCTTAACATAATCCATGTGATTAACGTGTTACATCAGAATCGCCTTCCATATCTACATATAAACATACCATTTGAGGCAACACATAGAGGACAGCATCAAGAGTGAGGACCCTGTCACCTGTACTTACACTTTCTCACTTTAAGTAAGGAAATGAAGCATTTCCTCATCATCTATGGCAGGGGCTCTCAAAATGTGGTCTAGGAATGGAGATCCACGAGCTACCCCAATACACTGAAAGGGGACCCGGGGACTGGCCAGGAACCTGTGCCAACCAGCAACCTGGTGATTCTAAGCGTGTTCCCATCAGAGAACCACCCTCAGTGGAAACCACTTTCAGTGCCCATAGTTCCAGACAAGTGGGTATAGTTCCAATGCCTTCCCCACTGGTCAGAGCTTCTGGGGCCACGCCCCCATCACCTCCCCAGGCTCTGCAGGCTCTGCAGCTTATTTCCCTTCCCCTCCTGCCTATGGCCCATCTGACCTCCCTACAACCTACTGTTTTTTGGCTGTCGTTAGCCCAGTCAGATTAGGCCTGGACAGCTTCTAGTGGGTTCCTCTTCCTGTCTCATGGTGATATGAGGTTTGCTCCCACCTCTGAAGGTGGCCCTGGAACATCCTTCACATGCCCCTGTCTATACCCATACTCTGGCAGCTGCTGGGCTGCACTCACTTACTTTTTAACGTTGCTTGCTTCTCCAGCAATCCTTCTTAATTCAACCCAACATTTTAAACATAACAAACACAATGGTTTGTAAACAAGGGAAGATTTCCTACATGCTCTGAGAGTCTTTCACAAATGGAAAACCTATTTTAAAAAATCAAGATTTGATCACCTTTTTAAAGAGACTATAAACCTACTAGAGCTTTACTTATATACGCTTACCTCCAAAAATGCTACTTTGGAAAAGACAAAATCTTAGAGGACAGTTTAGGCATTAGAATGAAGTGATGCGTGCTTATGGAGTGACCAATGCTCACCTATGCACAAAGTTGCAGGTGCCGTCAATGGGATCGACAATCCAAGTGGGGCTGGGGGTGAGCACGCACTTGGCCCCAGCAGCCGCAGCCTCTTCTGCAATGAACCTGTGGTGGGCAGGAGCTCAGCCTGAGAAAATGCACCAAGAACTCAAGACAAAGTGCTTCAAACTGCTTCTGGTCCCATCAAAGACAAAGCAGACACAGTAAAGAGATTTCATTATGGTTTCTTCGGGTCAAACAGAGACAGTCTATAATAGGCCATCTGTGTTTCCATCTGTCTGCTGGTCGACTTGGTAGAATTTAGAAAACGCAGTGATACCTCAATGTAGGAGTTTTGGAACACAATACAAGAAATACAAGAATGAAAAACCCTGGGAAGCAGATCTTATAAAGCAATGTTTAACTCTGAACTTCAGTCTGGAGGCAAGATGGTCCAGGACACACTAGAAGGAAGAGCATGAGGAACAATGGCTTAAGCTCAGATTCTCCTGCCAGTAGTGCTATAGCCTGAGGCAGATGGCTTCCCTGGACCAGGGACGTTAAATGTCACCTACAGCTTACACCTCCCAGGTATGTTCTCAGCCTGATCTGTTCTGAACTGCAGACAAGGTAACAATTGCATCTGTGCCCACCTGCCCCACCATACGGGATAGTGGGAGCTGGCAATTCTCCACAGAGGCCTTATCTACTTTAGCCTCTAGCCCAGGAACTTGGGCTGTGCAGCCCCACAAGGAACTCCTGCCGCCTAGGGACCTGAGGGAAAGGAGAAAGTGGGAGGAGAGTGAGGTTAAGATATTTCTGCTCCCTCTCTTTGAATGCCCCGCCCCCCATCCACCAGTGAAAGCCTTTATTCCTCCCTTCTCTTTCAGGCTCTGGTGCCTCCCCCTCCCCCAACTCCAGCAGTCCCCACAGGAGCATAGTCAGCCTGCTCCCAGCCTCAGGCCCATGCACCACCCTGCACCAGCTATAGTGGGGGCCCCTGTTCCTGGCTCCCTCCTTTGTAATTACTCCTCTGTAGTCCAAGCTCACCTGGAACCATCCTCACTTGAGTGGGCCATGTATTTCCTGTTATGATCCTGAACAGGACAACTAACATCTCAAAATTAACCTGCTCAAAAGGGAGCTCCTGGTTGTCTTTACTCATGTCTATTTCAGCCAAAGGGCACTGCCAAGGACCTAGTTGCTCAGGCCAAAAACTAAGAAGTCATCCTCGGCTTTCTCTCTTGTCCTCCTCCCATCTCCAACCCTCCACACAGGCTCAGCAGAGCACAGTGAGAGTCACTGGTATGCGCATTGCAGCCACCACCTATAAGCTGGTGTCCCTGCAAAACTGGCCTCTGTTTAAACCTCCTGAAGCTGTTCTCGGGAATAGTCTATCTAGAGCAGATAGGACAGTGCTTGGTACATGTTCCCAACTGTCACAGAGCTAGGTTCACCAAGGGTGGGGCCTCTGCCCCTGCACTGCCTTGTCACTAGCTACCTGTGGCTGTTTATATTTAAATAATTTAAATAAAATTAAAAAGTTAACTCAGTTCCTTAATCTCACTGGCCACATTTCCAGTGCTCACTAGTAACATGGGCTAGAGGCTATCACAGTGGACAGTGCAGGCGGAACATTTGTCTTCGCAGGAAGTTCTGTGGGTCAGTGTTGTCTTGTCTGTAATATCGTGAGATAAGATTTGCATTCTGATGTCACTTTTCAGTCAATTATAGTGCTATCATATGCACTGTAACTCATCTGGTCCCCAACTCTGGGACTACTATTTCCGTTTCATAGATTATGAAATTCATGCTCTATATGCACACAGTCATCTTGCCCCCTCCATCTCATAAATTATCTGGAAATGCATCAGTATATATTATGAGGGTACATATATCATTTTCAGGTTGCTGATTCTACCTTCTCCACCCTGTGGTCTGTAGAGAAACCCATGCAGGAACAGGCAAAGCACTGAGTTGGGGGAGACACCTGAGAAATTCACACCCTGAAAAACGACAGCTGTTTAGGGAAGCTCTGTGAGCACCATCTGCCCCCAGAAGCTTATAATCTAGAGTGTGACCAGATGGAGTGAGTGCTGGTTCCTTGCTTTTGTCTGCTCCATGTCACCTCCTCCTGCTGGGAATTGCCTCCCTACCATCACTTCCCTCCATGGGCCATTGGATCCTTTGGATCACATAATCTAGGCAGGCAAGTCTAGTTGGAACAAATGGCATGGTGAAAGACACGGAGCAGTGAGAGGAGCCAAGCTGGGCAGGGCACGGCCAGGCGGTGAAGCTCGAACTCCTAAACGCAGCAGAAATGCAGGTGAGCTGCACAAAGAATCACTCCACTTAGCTGAGGATTAAACATGGCAATGACTCTGCTGGTTTCTGAGCCAAAGATTTAAGGACTTAAATCTGTTTTCAATGTCTTCTTCTGTAGCTACATGATTTCCCCCTGAAATGGCTTGTGCTTATATTCTTAAAGAAAAGGGTCCACACCCTAAAGCACACACATATAAGAACCAAGTGCCAAAGCCTAAATGGGGCACAAGTTCAGTAAAGCAGTGACAAGACATTCCTGAGGTCAAGATGGGGATGGAAATGACTCCTATGCAAAGATCAGTTCCTAGGAAACTGAGAAGAAATGTAGAATTTTTTTCCTTTTTAAATTAAACCTGATTTCAAGTGGGAAGCTGACACCTGTCAACACTGGAGGGGGCCTTGCTGGGGTCTCCCAGAGGGTGGGAGGGAGAGCCTCTTGCAGGACTGACATGTATCATGCATATCAGAGAGCATGACCTGTGGTGCGAGCCCATCCACTTGGCACACTGACAGGGTTCTCAGCACACGCAGGGCCAAGAGGTCTGTTAGTTCATTAGCAAAATGTGTGAGATGTGGTCTCGGGGTTCGCTGGCCGCTTATCTGCAGCAGCACCTATAACGCTCCTGTTAACACAGCTTGTGCTGTGCCCAGCATTTCTGATGGGAGCAGCTCAAAGCACTCGTACTGAGTCCTGAACTTTTTCAGCAACTGGTTATTCACACCCAAGAATTCTCCTCCTCTTGACCCAGCTGCCTGAGTGAAAGGAGATGGAAGGTGCATTGATCAACCCCCTGCTTCATGCCTGTGGGCGGCACTCTGGGGCAGGGCCTTCCAGAGGCCAATGGGGACATGGACTCTGTCCACTCTTGAGGCACTAAAAATACCTCAATGATAAGTATGAGAGGGTATAGAGTTTTTATTCACTTAAACCTGATTATCCTTGTGTGGGAAGCTAGCACCCATGGAATGGGAGAGAATATTCTTCGGCTCTCCATGGAGGGAGTGCAGATGTCAACTTGAACACAGGGAAGTGAGAAATGAAAAAGCGAGACCTTAATAAGAGCACTGGAACATCTACATAAACTCTGTAATACAAATAGAAACAACGCACGTGACTAAATATGGGGAGCTCAAGGGCCATTTCATCACCCTATCTAATGTGCAAGAGGAAATAGCAACCCGGGCAAGGTTCAAAGTTTGGTGACAGATTAGAATGATACATTCTAATTTAATTTAATTTACTTGCCTTTTTTCTAATAGTTGTAACATAATTTTGATGGCCAAATGTATCTGGGACTTTCTTTCCTGGCCAGTTTATTTACTCTGTGACAAGGTCAGGGTCACTTTTCAGGCCACTAGGGAGCCAATTCAGTTCTTTAGCCTCTTCTCTCAGGCTGCAGCCCGCCCCCACCCCTGCCCCAGGGGCTCTGCTGCCCTGGACATGCATGCCCAGCGTGGAGCACGGTGGAAATGTGAAGGGAAGCGAGTGTCTAGCTGGCAGTGGCCAAGAACGTATTTTTTCCAAGTCTAGGACTGTGCTAGATATACTGCAGGGACCACAATGGACAGGCCTCGTCTCACCACGGAGGGCCCAGACTGAGGCAGGGCAGGCGGCGGTGGATACCAAGCAGTTCAAGTTGCTGTCCTCCTCCCTTTGCCTGTGTCAACCGAGACAAAAAGGACAAGGACAGGTATATTATATGTACACGATTCGGTGATGCAACTGAATATTTTCAAAGTTGCAAAACTTGGATCTAATTCAAAATCAACTGATAACAGGTTTAAGCATCCAACAAAGGCAAAGTCAGATGGAGACTGTTAAACTCTCAACCTTGACATGCTAGTTTGCTTTCTGTCAGCACCACCGTACAACAACATTGGTGCAGAAACCAGAGAGCTGACATTAGTTGGGTCCCTCACTTCTATCTGAGGAGTTTGAGACCCTGAGAAGTGGAGTAACTGCCAAAGCTAGGGGCAGAAGCAAGTTTAAACCTTACTATTCTTTGATTTGGTCTATACCTATCTTTCAGATCAGGGACCCAGACTTTGGATTTCATGAATGTATAAAATGAAATAATAAACCAGGGAGCCTATATCAGGTTGTTTCTTATTTTGTTAAAAACAAAACAGTTGCAATCTATATTTAAAATTCTTTCATGAAAGACTAAAAATGAGGAAAGACATAAGCTGAGAATGAAAGCCCTTCCTAAGAAAGGGTGAGAGGCAACTTTCTCCTAACAATGTTTAAGGGATATATGGAAATGCTCTGAATGCAGAAAAATTATACTATTTTATTTTACAATATGAATGCAATTTTTTTCTCATCATAAATTTATCTATTTTTTTATATCTAAAACAATTTAATGCCCCAAATTCTGGTACTTTCTTTTAAATCTTAGTCACTGGCAAAAAAACAAACTTTATTATAGTTATGTTTAAAAATGATTTCATCTAATTTGAATTTTCCAGGCACACTGAGCAGAGAACAGGAGCAGTGACATCTAGCTTTGAGCTCTGCCCCAGCATTGCTCTCAGGGCCAAGAAGGAAGTGGTGGTAAAGGGTGGGGGCATCTCTGCCCTCACACCTGGCTGGCATGAGCTTTCAGAGTACAGTTTGGGGACCGCTACTCTAAATCACTGATTCTTGGTCAGGTGTGTGCATCTTCATCTTCCAGGGCTTTTCAGAAATGGAGGCCTGACATCAGCAAGTTGGAAATGCTCCCAGATAAGCCTGACACACACCCTAGGTCAGGTCCACTGCTCTGCATAGCTTTCCAAAGGGGCTTTGGAGCCTGATTGTCCCCTGATGACTCTGAGACTGCCAGGTGGAGGTGGGTAAAGCCACATTTACTCATATAATATTTTTCTGTGACTTTTTTTTTTCACACTGACTTTTATCCTGTGATATGCAGCAAAGAATAAATTTACCTTGTAAAAATGGAACCCACACCCCATACTGACACAATAGTGGATCCAAACCATTAGCAACTGCCGCCAACACATACAATAGGGCATATAATTTCAGAGTTCAGTTTGTCAAGAGTACTATGCAATCTGATGGAAAAACTCCAGAGCCCTGATAACGCCTTTATGTCTAGTCTGCAGTGACCTCAAGGTTCTTTACCGGACTCCATACAGCCAACCCCACTCTCATTTCTGTAGTAGGCACCTAGACCAATCCCACCAAAACCTTGAGAACCGAAATAGTTCCTCAACCAGAAACAGCTGGCTACAGCTTTTCTCCTCTCAAAGAGTAAAAGCAAACTACATAACTCTTTTGACGTTGCCTTCTAATTTAGATTTTTAAAAGTTAAAAAATTATAAACACTTTAGAGCTTATAAAAAGTATAACATGTGACTTCATACAGAAGAAGGAAATATGAAATAACAAATACTCAAACACAAAGGTTGTCAACAAAACAAAACAAATTTGATCCACTGACAGAATTTTGAAGGAAGTTTGAGACCCCGAGATAACCTAACCAGGAAACAACAGAGAAAAAGGAGGTAAGTTTGAACACGGGCTTGCCCTTTCTTTCAATTAATTATGGACAGGGAAAAAAGTCTACTATGCCTACCCTGTGATAGAAGGATGCTGAAGAAAACAGCCTTAGCTATTTCTGCTGCATAAGTACACAGAATCTGACTGTTACAGTGATCAATAGCCAGAAATCCAATACCTGGTATTCCAGTTTTAGCAATTCTCCACAAAGGAAAGAGACCCCTCACACCCAAACAGTGGTTTTCAAAGTCTGTTATACAGAACTCTGGGGGTGAGAAAGGGGCCTGAGGACCTCAAAGACGGTCATGCTCTGGGATCTGTGGCTCCCATGGAACTAGATCCAAAATACTGTGTGAATATTTGAATTTTTCTGAGGAAAATATTTATAACTTGCATTGGATTCTCCACATAATGATCCCCCCCCCAAAAAAATTAAGAACTGCTGCTCCAGAGAAGAGAGTAGGGGTCCTCATAAAGACCTAAGGGAGGACGGCAGCCTTCCCTGTCCCATGCTTTGGCCTGGCAAGGGGAGAGTGCATCCCTGAATACCAGCATTGGCACACCATCAGGCAGTGCACCTGGACCCACACAGCTGACGGCGCCATTTGGGGTCAAATCCTTTCTGGAAAATCTGAATGGCGCCACCAAACAGACACAGGCTGCCAGGGAACATTACTGTTCCACATCCCTCCAGAAATAGACTATGTGGCTTAGCAGAGGGGAGCAGTCTCTTCTCCGGAGCATGCGTTGTGGAAAGTGAAGCCTTTTCAGTTTTTAAGGTAATATTAACATGAGCGTTGTCAAGATGGTAGTAAAAAGAATGAAAACAAGGTCTGTTTGTCTACCATGCAATCGAAATATCGGGGGGCAGGCAGTGAGGCTTTTTGTTTGTGGTCTGCCCACAACAACCAGTGGCGCGACCTCCTGAGTTAGACCCTGGCCTTCTTTATGAACGTGGCAACGTGTTCCTGGGTGTTTTACCTGAGAAATACACGCACCTGTGCGAAGGGAACCTCTTCTGCAGCTCAGAGATAATTAAATCTTCCACAAGGTGATCTGTTTCTGTGACAAGATCTGCAGCTGATGTTTTTGTTGAGACACGTTTTTCCTCAGAAAGGGCTTTTCTGATGATCTGAAATAAAAGTCCAGGAAGGTACGTTAAGCTGACATGCATCCTCTTTCCCCAGAAAAATGGGGTCTGTCCTCTTCAAAGAGGCCAATGTGACATTGGCGAGTGCTGGGGAGAGGCAGCGGGCATAGGCCTATGGACAACTTACTTCTGTCATCACTGACAGGCCTTCAGGGCTTAATGTTTAACCCGAGATTTTCTGTTCGGATTTCTAGTGAGCCTTAATTACCCACTATCCTTTTTACGAGAATGACAGACTTACTTCTTCAAGTTATTTTGTTCTACAAAGAACAACTTTTCTTTGAAGAAAAAGAAAAACATAGTGGTTTTGAAGAACACAAAACTTCATCCAGTGTGGATGCTATGTAACACCTTTGCCTCATAAAATCCCATGAATCTGAATTTATGAGATTTCAGTTTAAGAACCTCTTTTCCCCAATTCAGTTTACGAATCACATAAAATGGAATATGCTATTGCATGCAGATCACAAATGTTCAGACTGAGAAGCCTGGGAAAGCTAAAATGTACTTCAAGAACAGGAAGGCACTCTCCCTGCTGCTTTGTGTCAGGGCATCATTGACCATCCATGGATGATGACACACACATGAACTGGCTTTGGTGCCAAGCAGCTTCACTGAGCCCTCAGGGCTGAGCTCATAGTCAGGCTCTGCAGATGTGCAGGCTGCCAGCATATCCCATCTAAACCCACTCTGGCTAAATATAGGGTGAGGAATGGAGGGCACTCAACTTCCAGCACCTCCTGCCTGGCCTAATCCCTGGGAGACCCAAACAAGAAGGTATGTGGAGTAGTTAATCAGTCACAGGACACTTCAGGAAGGTTAGTTCTATTTTGTGAAATAAAAAGCACCCCTATTCCAGTTCAGGCCTTACCATGACACCTAGTTAGGACACCTAGAAACATCTTCAGGCATTTCTTCCAAAATTGGATAGCACCCTAAGATCCTGCGTTTCTTCCCAAAGCACCTCGATTGCTTAGTTACTGAGACTTGACATCCTTTATCCATCATGACATTCATTTTCTAACCTTAGATAAGAATTTCCTGAGTAGCTTTTTCATGTCCAGCCTGTGCTATGTACTAAAAAAGCTGAAAAAGAGGCAGGAAGAGATACATCTGGTAACCTACAAAGAGGAGATACTCACATGGAATTTTAAAGAATAAGCAGGAAAACCTCCTAGATATCAAACAGTCCCCACTTTTTATGTTCCTCATAGCTACCCCCCACCCCCATCCTAGTGCTGACCCAAACAATACTGAGCCTGGACAGGTTTTGCATGTGTTTTTCATCTTGTTGTAAAGATAATAGACACAAATTATAGAAAGTTTGGAGTGTAATATATTTTGTAAATAATATAAAAGACAAAGCATGTAGTAGTCATACATAACATCACTAAAGAGAGTCCCATTCATATTTCTGTGCCAGCCCCCGGACTGCCTGCCACCTGGGGTCTTCTTGCTCATCACTATCAGGTTCATCTCCTTAAAACACCAATTTGCACATAGCAAGCTCCCATCAAATAATCTCCATGGGTTCCTTGTTTATAAATTTCAAACTCCTCAAATCAAGCTCATATAACATCCGCTCTACCCTCTAGGAATCCCTAAATTTTGAGCTAGTCCAGACCTCCTGTCCATAGGTCACTTGGCAGTTCAGTATGGTGTGTGTGGGTGGAAAGAGGCTATTATGAGGTGTGTGTGTGTAGTTTATGTGTGCGTATGTGTGTGGGAGATATAAAGTGTATATGTGATGTGTGGGGGGTTATATGGTGTGTGTATGGGGACTGTGTGGTGTGTATATGTTGTGTTGTGTGGTATATATGGGTATGTATGCATATAGTTAAAAGAGAGAAAGGCACCCTAACCAGAAGACATACCACCAGAGCTTCTCCAATTTTAATGTGCATGAGTCACCTGGGGTCTTGTTAAAGTGAAGATTGCAGGTGTGGGTTTTGTATCTAAGATTTGCATTTCTAACAAGTTCTAACAAGTGGTGACACTGATGCTGCAGGCCACAACTGAGTAGCAGGGGCTGGAGCAGGGTCTTGACCCTATTGTGCACCTCTCTGCCTCTCATGCAGGTAGATGTGGGACATTCTAGGACTGCACCTGAGTCCTGGAGTTTCCACGGTGAGAGGACACGGGCTTCGTTTTCACTTGCTCTTACCCCACATGTGCTAAGCATTCATACAATTCAAGGTCATGATTCCAACTATCCACCCTATAGTCTCTATGCAGAAGTTGGATTGATGATTTTTAAACAGAAATCAGCTTGTATCATTTTAATGCTTAGAATTATCCAATGGCTTCCCACCATTCTTAGAACAAAGCCCCAGATCCCACAGGACCAGGCCTTCACCACCCACTAATCTTGCCTCCCACAGGCCACCCCCACGCTCACTCCCTTGTGCCACTTTGGTTTTCTGGTCCATTCTAACCAAATTGTTTCTATCCGGCAACTTTATAGTACCTGGTTCTTCTGTCTGCAACTTCTCGCCATCTGAAATCATCTTGTTTATTTCATGGTTGATGAAATGTCTCTCCTCACTGCACATGTGCTCCAAGATAACAGAGTTTGCTCTCTTTTGTTCCCTGCCACACCCCTAGCATCTAGAATTGTACCTGACACAGAGTAGCTACACAAAATTCTTCGAATCATGAATAAAATACACATCGGACTGCTTGAATAGATTCTGCACCATTTGATCTACCTGGACGACTAGTGTTTGTGTGAATACTGACCACCTTGGTCTGTCTGTCTTGTACTCAATGGCTCCCTATTGCTCCAAGGATAAATTAAAGTCAAAGCCCCTGAAGGTTTCATGCAACAGCTTTTGGGGGCTGGCCTTCTAGCAGAGACAAATTTGACTTTGAATAGCCAGACTTCCCTTCTTCCTTTTAGGTGCAGAAGTCCCGAGTTTAGCAAGGTGCACAGCCACCTCGACAGTCTGCACCTCTCTGCCTCTCATGCAGGTAGATGTGGCCTGTAACCAAGTTCTGCCCAAGAGGATATGTGTAACTTCTGAATCACAACCTCAGAAGGCCACTGTTTGCACTCCACTTCCTCTTATTCTTTTCCCCTTTGCCATCAGGTGTGACGTGGTCAGCTGTGGTCACATGAAAAAAAACGCCTCCTTAGAGCAACAATTAAAAAGAAACCTGACTTCCTAAGCAAAATCCTTGCTCCCCCAGACCTCTAAATAGACTTCCATGAGAAAGAGAAAGAAATCTGCCTTGCTTCTGTCACTAGTGTCTGTGAGGGAAAGCCAAACCATCAACCTAACAAGTACAGGCCTCACCTAACCTTTGCATTCTCATCTCCCCCTCCCCCTCCTTATTGCTCAATAACTGTTATGCTCCAGCCAAATTGCATCATTCACCCTAAAGTCTCCTTTTGACAGAATTGCCAGCCTTCTTCTGGCCCATGTGTTGCTTCCTTTGTGACTCAGTTCAAATGTCACCTCCCTAATGAAGAGTCTTCAACTTCTATGAGCAGAGCGGGGCATCCAACCCTTTAAGTGTGCTCCTCGGGCACTTATACAGACCATGCAACTGGCTCCTAAGGATTCCAAGGCAGTCCACTCCTGATTAAGGATTCTCATCTGTCGTTTCTGTATCCACCTCCCACAGGCGGATTTTGCAGCCTGTACAGTGGGGTCTCAGTGAACAACTGCCAAATGAATGAATGAATATTTCTTGGTTGCTGCATACTGACCTCACAGGTCACTAATGTCTGGAAGACTTTTTAATAAGTGTTCTTGTGAAGCTGTATCTAGCCCCACTGATATTTAAGTACTTGGTCTTCCAGATCCAAAATATATACAACTCTACTACACTGAGGAGATATACATTCAGGGGCCTGTGTGGGCAGTTTGGGAAATGTCTGATGTCATCTGGGCACACTTTCCAGAGGAAACAGGCCCTTACCTACAAACCATACAAAAGAGGGTAGATTTATGGATTCAGAAGGAGCATGCTGCATTATGCTCTTTTTTAAAGTATTTCGTTTCTGTTTTTATTAGTATTATTGTTGTGCTACAATCATTTCGTTGTGGCATGTATCATAAGAAAAGCCACGAGCTTGAATGTTCCTGTGTCATTAAGCAGCAGGGTAGGTCACACTGTACTCATGTTCACTAGCAACTTGCAGTGCAGTGCTGCGGCCAGCCCTCTCTCACCTGCTGCTGTTCCTTCAGGCCCTGCCTCATCATCTGAGGAGAAACTGCAGCTCATTCTTGGCTCTCCCCTCTCATCCAGTTACATACTCAAATATTTAGATTGCATTTCTGAATTATTTTCCCAAACTACACTGCCTTTCTCACACTGCCTACCTTCGCTTGCCTGCACTGCTAAAACAGCCTCCAAACATCCTTTTGTTTTGTTCCTCTGAAACACCATCCACCCTGTGCAGAGTGGCCTCTCCGGAAAGTGGATCTATGTCCTGCCACTCTCTATAGCTTGTTGGGCTCACCAAGGAGATGGTGGGCCCATGTCCGGTGTGAGGTCCCCCATGACCAGCCCTGGCAGCACTCAGCCCCGCAGCACCCTGGGCCCTGTCCCCTCCTTGCCATGCTTAAGGGTGTTCTTCCTCCTGCACCTTTATGTCTTTGGACTTGATGTTCTTTGTGCCTACAGTAGCTGTCCTGGCTACCTCCTGTCCATTTGTCCTTGAGGACTCAACTCAAGCCCATCTCCTCAGGAAGCTGTCTGTGTAGCCTTTCACCCACTCATCATGGGTGAAGCCCTTTCTCTTGGGTTAGTGGTTCCCATAGCACTGAATGTACATCTCAGTTACTGCACGGACTCCAGTATTTCATCACTGCCAGCCAGGGACTTGCACTTCCGCTAGACTTTAAGCTTCCTGAGGGCAGGAGCTCTGTTTTTCATCTTAGTAGCTCCAGACCACCCTTTCCTACAACACTAAGTAGGTTCTACTATCCCCCTCCTGGACCAAGACCTATTGGGGCAATACGCATTGTAACAGGACTTCACCAAACTTAGCTGGTAGATTTTCATACATGAGAAAGTTATAAAAATTAGCTTCCTTTCAGTCACCAAAGAGTTAATGGCAGTAAGTCAATCTAAAAAAAAAACTAGCCAAAGTAATATAGAGGTTCAATGTAAACCCTATCAAAATTCCAATGGCGTTTTTCATAGAAATAGAAAGAATAATCCTGAAATTTGTATGGAACCACGAATTGAAGACCCCAAATAGCCAAAGCAATCTTAGAAAAGAACAAAACTATAAGCATCACACTCCCTAATTTCAAACTATATTACGAAGCTATAGTAATTAAAACAGTACAGAACGGGCTTCGTCCAGACACAGAAATCAATGGAACATAATAGAGAGCCCAGAAATAAACCTACACATACATGGTCAATTAATTTACCACAAAGGAGCCAAGAATATATAATGGGGAAAGGAGAGTCTCTTCAATAAATGATGTTGGGAAAACTGGACAGCCACACATGCAAAAGAATTAAACTGGACCACTATCTTACATCATGTACAAAAATTAACTCAAAATGGATGAAAGATTTGACCATAAGACTTGAAACCATAAAACTCCCAGAAGAAAACGTATGCGGTAAGCTCCTTGACACAGGTCTGGGCAATAATTTTTTGGAATCTAACACCATAAGCAAAAGCAACAAAAGCTAAAAATCAACAAGTGGGACTACATCAAACTAAAAAGCATCTGCACAGCAAAGGAAACCAACAAAATGAAAAGGCAACCTACCAAATGGGAGAAAATAATTGCAAATCATATATCTGACAAGAGGTTAATATCCAAAATATATAAAGAACTCACACAACTCAGTAGCAAAGAAATAAACGATCCAATTTAAAAATGGGCAGAAGATATGAATAGACATTTTTCCAAAGAAGACATACAGATTGCCAACAGGTATATGAAAGGGTGCTCGACATCACTAATCAATAGGGAAATCTAAATAAAAACCACATGAGATATCACCTCACACTTGTTAGAATGACTATTATCAAAAAGAAAAGAAATAACAAGTCTTGAGAGGATGTGGAGAAAAGGAAACTCTGTATACTATTGGCGGGAATGTAAATTGGTATAGCCACTACAGAAAACAGTATGGGGGTTCCTCAAAGAATTAAAAACAGAACTACCAGATGATCCAGCAATTCCACTTCTGGGTATTTATCTGAAGTAAACAAAAATTCAGAAAGATATACGTACCCTATGTTCACTGAAGCATTAATTACGATAGCCAAGATATGGAAGTAACCTAAGTGTCCATCAATGGATGAATGGATAAAGTTTATAGATACAGAAAACAGACTGGTGGTTGTAAGGTATAGGGGGAGAAATGAGTGAACTTGTTTTCTTTTTTTTTTTTTAATTTAAATAAATCGAATAAGAATATATTTTAAAAAAATGGCAGAGTGGCTCAAGCTATAGAGCTGGACTGCTGGGTTCAAAAATAATGACAAAAATAATAAACATTTTAAAACGTGGAAACTGTAGTTCTTCATGATGAAAATGAATTTAAAAAGTTCCCATCTAGAATGTAATTCTTGATTCCATCCATTTCATAACATCAATAGGGAGTACAGAAGATAAATCTACAGTTTAGCAGCATCAGCCAGATCTGAATTCAAACTCCACTTGGGAGACCTTGAGGGAATTAACTGAACTCCTCAGAACCTTGGTTTCCACATTGGTAATAACCATAGTATCTAAGACACTGGGTTGTTGTAAGAGTGAAATAAGAAATTGTATGAAATGGTCTGATAGGAAGCTATTGAAATAGTCCAGGTGAGGACTATTAAGAGTTAAATACACACACACACACACACACACACACGCGCGCGCGCGAAAAGACCTTCATCACTCCAAATAGTTATTGGTGAGAACATGTATCTGACAAAATTTAATACTGATGACCAAAAAATAAAAAATAAATAAAACCTAACATATACATAATGTACAAATCTCAAATGGGGTGCTAAAATACTAATTTAAGAAAAGTTTAATTTCTAAATTTTCCCACATGGAGAGGAAAGGTGGTGACAAGGTTGTATTTTTCAAATAAACAAGTATTAGACTCAAATGGCCCTGCCCTTTAGCCACAGTCTCATCTACAGGGGGATGGCCTGTGGGACTGCCAGGTGAATTAACTGCTAAAAGCCCTTTACCATGGCTATTTTTCTCAGTCTTAGAGATTTTAAACATTCTCTTTCTGCCGGTAATAAGTCAATACATGCTGTTTTTTAATTGATGTTTTCCAACTACTCACTAACTGTGCATGCACTTCACAGACCTCCTGACCTGGGTTTCTCCCTTCAAATAACATTCTGTTAATGTCTAATGTACAAAATATGGCCTTCAGTCACTGAAACCTGAATTTCATATCTAAAAGGACACAATCAGCTCCGGCATCAGAGGTCTCATTCACAGACATGTCCAAATGTCCCTTTCTTGTTTCTACACCAGCTTAGCTCTGTGTTACTGTCCCCAAGTCAACCACATAATTGTCATCCATCACTACAGAGCAACTTGTGTGTGCCCCAGAACCCATGGAACACCTTGCCCAAAAGAACTCTGCCAGAAGTAGGGTTTCTAACAGGGAACATGTCTTTCCTTTTCAGATCAGGAAAACATCACTACCAGAGGTATCACTACCAGACATATGGTACTGATGATACTGCCACATCTCAGGTTCTTGACTTATTGAACACAAATGAGTGATATGATGGTTAATTTTATGTATCAACTAGATTAAGCCATGGGGTACCCAGATATATCACCAAACATTATTCTGGGTGTTTCTATAAGGGTGTTTTTGGATGAGATTAACATTTTTTATCAGCAGTAAAGCAGATCGCCCTCAATAATGTGGGTGGGCATTATCCAATCAGTTGAAGGTCTGAATAGACGAAAAAGACAGACTCTTCTCTGATTAAGAGAATTCTCCAGCAGACTGTCTTTGGACTTCAAGTGCAACCTCAGGTCTTACTGCCTTCAGCTTTCAAACTGGGGCAGTGGCTCTCCCAGGGTCTCCAGCCTCCGGATTGGACCTGATGGCCTCCAAATTGTTCTGTTTCTCTGGAGAACCCTAACACATGTAACAATCAATAAAATCTACAAAGTAAATCAGATACCCTGATAATAATGTGGCTATCGCATGGCACAGTGGTCGGCAGTTTACATCTGTTAAAGAGGAGGAGTAGTTGGTTAAAACAGAGGTGGGTCAAGCACGCCAGATTCTCCTGGCTCACATGCCTGTGAGTCTCAAGGCTCTACAATGTAACTGCCTCCCTCTTCAGCTCATGGTTACATTTCCACAAACCTGGCATATCTACTTTCTAAACTCCCATCATCCCTCAGCCCATTGTCTTCCTTTGCACCCCAGCACCTCCTCTAAACCAACCCTGCCAGGCACTCGGCCAAATTCAGGGATATTCTTCACTCACATCTCAACTGTATTCTCTGTGTCATCTAAGCCTCTCTGCCAGGGCCTCTGAGATCACTGTCCTCTGGTGCTTATCCCTCAGACCATTCCTTACAAGAGGTTTCTCCAAGAACTTGGGCTGGGCCCCACCCTCAGAAGCCGTGCTCACTGGAGACCCCACCTGCTCCACTGCCATGGCCCACATCACAACAGTGTTGGTCCTCACACTTGCTGAGGGTTTACTCTGTCCCAGACACCATTCTAAGCAGTTCATGAGTACCAACTTATTTAATCCTCACAATAATTCTGAGGTAATAATAATTATCATCTTTGTGTTAAAGATGAAGAAACGGAGGCACAAAGAAATTAGGAAAGCTGCTCAAGGTCATACAACTGTAAGTGCAGGAAAAAGAATTCCAACGCAGGTGCTCCAAATCCTCCATCACTAAACGGACCCAACTCTCCTGAGCTGTGGTCATGAATGATGATTTCCAATCCCTCTCTGGTTCAGAGTTTTCTCTAAAGCAATGAAATCCACCCAATTTTCCAAGTTCTCCCAACATGCAGTTAATTAATCATCAAGATTCACCTCGGTCAGTCTTGAGTATGACACCTACCCGCAACTCCGCTCTTCACTGAAGGCCTCCCCATGACCCCCAAACTCCTCCCACCCAGTTGCCCGACCCTCTTCTTCCACCTTAGTCTTCAGCCATGGTTCATTTCTTGCAGTTCCTGGGTGCTGCCTTCACTTTCACCCCTTGCAATGTCTATCTTCTTTGCCTTGACCCCTTTCCTGCCTCTCTACCCTTCCCAAGCACATTGCCCAGCTTTTCCGGGTGACTCCTGCTTTTCTTTATAAAGAAACAATTCAGGCATATTTTTCCAGGAAGCTGTCCGCAGCTCCCAGGACCTGGGATCACCCTCAGCACAGCTGAGCAGACTTAGGCTTCTGTCCTAGGGAAGCCCATGGGGGACACCCTGCAATGCCTGCTCAGTGCTAAATATACCCGCCCAGGTGGCTAAGGCACTGCCCTGGCCCCTGGGGTTGGGAGCTGGGACAATGGACACAGGACACTGAGAATGGATTAGCTACACAGACATGACACCGTCCTTCAGATGAATTCTTCCCTCATCTCCCATGGGAGAAAAGATGTGAGCCAGGCTAGCCTTAGGTTCTGGCCCAATGAGGCTGCGGGATAGGGAGGAGCCCGAACTCAAAATTCTCTTTTTGTTCTCCAAACCGCAGGTTCCTTGGGCCTGAGTTCTCCTACCCAGCCCCAGACTCCTAGGGCTGGGGGTGAATGGGGCCTGAAACCCAAGTTTCTATTTTCTGGCTAAGTGGTAAGAGTTTAGCATCCTCCCGGCCCTCCCGGCCCTCCCAGCCCCAAAGAACAGAACTGTCCACTACTGAGTGTTTCATTTGAACTAGCCAGTAAAGATCTCTGTAAATATCCACAGAGACCAATTCACTTCCACATAGGGGTGACACCAGCCTTTCCTTCAATACCTTTAGTGAGATGAAGGTGGAATTTTGCTGACTCACTCCTGCACCAAGGGATGGGCTGATGGAAGGAATATGGGTGCAAACACCCCTGAAAAATACACTCCTTATTTTTCTCGAACAGCTTTTAACAAAATGGACACAAGAAACATGCCACTTTCCTTACAATGATGTAAAAGAAAAATGATGGTTGGCCTTGCACACAGGGTCAGTGAGTTGTGGGCCCTGGACACTTGGACCCAAAAAGAAGCAGCTGCTACTCTGCACATGCCAATTGTTTTCTCATGGGGAAACATGAGAAAAAATTGTTTTCTCCGCCTTGGCTGAAGTTTTAAATGTCAAAAGTTTTAAAATTGTTAATGCAGGCTGACCTCCACCCTATGGAGCTAAGCGAAAACTGGACACCTGGGGCCATGGTGAGGCAGGGCACTGAAGGCGAGAAATAGTGAAATCACTACCTGCCATCTCCTTTCCTCCAGCGGTGGGCTCATTCAGCCCAGGCAGGAGGGTAGAGGAATCTTTTTGGAAGGAATGAGCAACCCAAGACCTCCACATACTGACATTTGGGAATCTCTCAGAGGAAAAACCGAGAGCTTGACTTGGGATCATCCCGTGGCAGAGCCCATGGATGGATAAGCCTGTTCTCTTTCTGTTCAGGATCTGGCCTTAATATCATCTCAGGCAAATGGCTCCCAAATTGGAACCTCCACCCTTAATCTCTTCTCTGACTTCTGGATCCAAACTCAACACCTCCACTTAGAATAATCCACTGACAATTCAAGCTAAGCATGCTGGAAACACAATACTGGACTTCCACCTCCAAACCTGTTCCTCCTAGTTTCGCCATTTCAGGAAACAGCAAATCCATTCAACCAGTTTTTCAGGCCTGAACCCTTGAAGGCATCCTTGGTTCCTCTTTCTCTCACACCCTGATTTCAATCCAATAGCAAAGCTTGAACCTCACCTTTTGAAATACATTCATTTTTTACCATTTTCTTCACTACATCCCAGTCAAACCCACTCTCATTCCTCACCTGGACTATTTTAATAGCTTCCTATCAGATATATGATTCTGGTCCCCCATAGCATTGGAGGGCCCCATGCTGCCCAGGGTGGTGTCCCTATCGCCCAGCAGGGCCCCACGTGGGACTCTGCCCAAAACCTCACATCACACTCAGAGTAAAGGCTAAAGTTCTTTCCAGAGTTACTCTATAAATATTTGCTGAGTGAATGAATAAATTTCGAATCAGCGTTTTAGTACCACCATTTTAAAAAGAGGATATCAGGGAGGCCAATAAATACAGACACTTAAGTTCATTAGTTATATGAAACATGCAAATTAAAACCACAATAAAATACCAACTCAAACCCATCAGAATGGCTAAAATGGAAAAGACTGACAATTCCAGGTGTTGTCCAAGATGTGGAGCAACAGGAACCCTCACTTACTTCTGAAAGGAGTATAACTTGTCATATCCGCTTAAAAAAGCTACCTGACAGAATTTCATATCTGATGACACAGCAATTTCACTTCTATTATTAAGTATATCCCCAGCAGAAATATATACATACATAACCAAGACGCACGCAAGAACGTCCATAGCAACATTACTCATAATACCTCTGACCTCCACATACTGACATTTGGGAATCTCTCAGAGGAAAAACCGAGAGCTTGACTTGGGATCATCCCGTGGCAGAGCCCATGGATGGATAAGCCTGTTCTCTTTCTGTTCAGGATCTGGCCTTAATATCATCTCAGGCAAATGGCTCCCAAATTGGAACCTCCACCCTTAATCTCTTCTCTGACTTCTGGATCCAAACTCAACACCTCCACTTAGAATAATCCACTGACAATTCAATCTAAACATGCTGGAAACACAATACTGGACTTCCACCTCCAAACCTGTTCCTCCTAGTTTCGCCATTTCAGGAAACAGCAAATCCATTCAACCAGTTTTTCAGGCCTGAACCCTTGAAGGCATCCTTGGTTCCTCTTTCTCTCACACCCTGATTTCAATCCAATAGCAAAGCTTGAACCTCACCTTTTGAAATACATTCATTTTTTACCATTTTCTTCACTACATCCCAGTCAAACCCACTCTCATTCCTCACCTGGACTATTTTAATAGCTTCCTATCAGATATATGATTCTGGTCCCCCATAGCATTGGAGGGCCCCATGCTGCCCAGGATGGTGTCCCTATCGCCCAGCAGGGCCCCACATGGGACTCTGCCCAAAACCTCACATCACACTCAGAGTAAAGGCTAAAGTTCTTTCCAGAGTTACTCTATAAATATTTGCTGAGTGAATGAATAAATTTCGAATCAGCGTTTTAGTACCACCATTTTAAAAAGAGGATATCAGGGAGGCCAATAAATACAGACACTTAAGTTCATTAGTTATATGAAACATGCAAATTAAAACCACAATAAAATACCAACTCAAACCCATCAGAATGGCTAAAATGGAAAAGACTGACAATTCCAGGTGTTGTCCAAGATGTGGAGCAACAGGAACCCTCACTTACTTCTGAAAGGAGTATAACTTGTCATATCCGCTTAAAAAAGCTACCTGACAGAATTTCATATCTGATGACACAGCAATTTCACTTCTATTATTAAGTATATCCCCAGCAGAAATATATACATACATAACCAAGACGCACGCAAGAACGTCCATAGCAACATTACTCATAATAACTCTGAACTGGCCACTATCCAAAGTTTCCTCAAGAGTTCAATGAACAAACTTTCAAACACTCACATAAGAAAATCCTATACAACTGTGATTCTCAAAGTGTTTTGAAAATGTAGTTTGATCTGGTTGGACAAAAGGCTCGTCTCAAGATCAGCAGCATCAGTATCAGCTGAGAATTGGGTGGAAATGCTAATTCGCTTCAGACTTAGGGAATCAGAAACTGGGGGTGGGACTCGGCTTGCCCTGAAAAGCATTCTAGAGCCTTCTGACACAGGCAAAAGTGTGAGGACCACTTCTCTACAGCAACAAAACTGATGAGTTTGACCACACTGAGATCAGTAAAAATTCTGTTAGGAAATTGGAAGATAACTATCTACAGGCACATAGAAAACTAGCAAATGAAAAAACTTTTATTTATTTATTTACTTACTTACTTAAGAAAAATACAGGTTGCATAAGAAAGAAAAGAATATGTAATACAACTAACTATACTGCCTGGCTCAACTGTGCATTACAACTGTATGGTCATCAGAATGTGACATGGATACCAATGAAACCAAACAGGTAACACAGCCACGCAACATAATAGAGTCTAAAATGGATGACTTAAGAAAGAGCAGTAGAATCCTTTTCTTTAGAAAAATGGGTGTAACTCAGAAAATTGAAAACAGTGACTTTTGGAGAAAAGGATGAGGATAACATAGACCAGAGCACGGTTGTTTTCATGATAGTCCTTTTAGCAGTATTTCACTTATTAAATTTCCTGTGTGACTAATTGATAAAAATTAAAATCACACATCAAAAACAATACTGTGTTGGCAAAGCAAACCAGACAAATGGGTGATACTGGGTTAGAGCCCACCAACGTGTACTCTCTGCTCTGGGAAGCCAGAGGTGGACTGAAGAGCTCCACATTCAGAGCCCACCATGAGGAAAGCACACCAACCAGACCGGGGACAAACAAAGTGGTTGGTAGCACAGGGGAGAAGCACAGGACAGATGAGGAACGTAACCGGTAATGTCATTGAAGGCAGGGGCACAGGAGCCCAACCTGGGAGGGAGAGTATGGTTTCCAAAATACACAGGCAAGGAGGGGAGGAAAATGCAGTGTGTGTTTTGAAAATGCAGAGTAGTTTGCTCTGGCTGAACAAAGGTCTGTTCTACCCAGGGAATGTTGAAACAATGGCCCCATTTCTCAAGACTAGGTCTTGGGAAGCATAACCTTCATGGGTAGTTAAGGTAGTTAGAGAGGTGATAAGTCTGGGGTACTGAGGGTAGAGTCCTGGGTTTTTGTTTTTCTGCTTTGTCCTGAGATTCTGTCACCAGTAAACAAAGAAGAATTTACTGTGGAGCTGATGATACTGAGGCTTCAAGGCCCTTTATTTGAGTGAGGCTCTGCTAGGGACCATAGCAAAATGTTAACATGGTGACACATAAACACCTTTTTTTAAGTTTTCAAAAGTCAGCTCCTCTGACTGTA
>NW_006434367.1:1918528-1922244 GCF_000325575.1 Pteropus alecto
TATGACCTCCCCTCCATCATATTTCATGTCAGGTGGCATTGAGGTGGCTAAAGTTGAGCGGAGACGCATTTACTTTGGGTTAGATGGGATGTATCTGTGGGGTTTGCAGTCACATCTGTAAGATACTGTTAGCCATTCTGTGCAGTACACACACCAACTGACCTGGCATAGTGATATAAATGGCAGGACCACAGGAACGGGTGGGCAGTGGCAGCTGGCACAAGGAATCATGGAAAGAAACAAAGCTTCAACCGTACAGAGCCAAAATTTTCTATGGAAAATTCTCCCACATCTCACAACTAATACATAAAAATTGACAGAATTCTAAAATTTGATGGCAATGTTAAAAATTTATATGACCTTACCTGGTCGAAGCTTAAAGAAATTTTTCTAAACTATCGGTAATCAATTTTAACCAGCCATGCTATAGCAAAGCCTAAATTTACCTTTCTATTCTCTCCAGAGAAAATCTTACAAAATCATTGTCCTTTGAAAATGCAGAATATGAAGCCAAAAAATGTGAAAAAAGTATTACAGAAGGTTGAGAAGCATTTTTATGTATTTTGTTATATTGTTAGCATCTTAAAATTTATACCGTTGATTTTTCTTATTCTAAATAATTTTTATATCTAATTTTAAATTTGTAATTTTGTATTTTTTTCTTAAAGAGGGCCCCTAACTTGTCTAAGCTTCAGGCCCAACAAAACCTGAATCTACTCCTGCACAACAATTAAAAAGCATAATTTTCCAAGATACCTTTGTTTACCCAGCACCTAAAAAATGACACCCATTTCAGTGAATACAGCTATTTATATTTGTGGTGGTGATGGGGTGAGGCTGAAGTCAAACACACATCCCTACAAAGCCCATAAGCCAGGGAGGGGTTCCTGCAGTGGTGCGGGTGGTTGGGCCTGGATAAAGAGGGATGACTCCAAGAGGCACTACAGGAATGTGTGGTGGAGAGGAAAGAAGGAAGGGAGAACAGGGGAGGCCATCTGTCGAGCAGGGGCAGCACTTTGGGGTAGGGAGGCCTTGCTTTTGTGGAGACCTCTGAGGATTGAGCAAACTGTCTAAAGCTGCCCTGACCAGAACCAACTCTGCTGAAGGTAGAGAGGAAAGATCAAGGGCTGTGACGTTTATCTCTTAGGAGGTCCCTCCCTCTATTCTATCTACCTTTCAGCAAATAGAATCCAGACTTGAGAATTCAGCACACAGAACTGTCTCAGGAACGGCTGAGCGTAGCAAACTCAATAAAATAGCAGAACACTGGGTATCGGTGATGGGGTGGGCATGCTGGGCCACAAAGGCTGCGGTAACTGTGCCAACCACTGCCTTAGCTAAGCAAGACCCAGAAAAGGATCACCACTACCTTTTCAAACCTCTCCTGACTATCTGGCTAAAGGCCAGATTTTCTCCAATCAGCACCCCATTACTGAGAACATTATTAAGACAATTTGTCCCTCTTTACACACGTTACAATGACCTTGTGTGGCTTCTCATTGTTCTAGCCACAGACCATTTTGGCCATGTTCCCCCTCACTGCCCAGCAGGCAGGAATCATCAGCATAATGCCCAAGAGGGAGCCCAGAGTCCTGGGCTCCCTGACCAGACTCTTAATGGCAGAATCTTTATTTCACCCCTCCCCCACTCTTAAAAAAAAAGCTTTTTTGTTGTTGGCAAGCTACAAACACTTATCTCCTAAATAAGTTAAAATTCATAAGACTCTTAAATGGGGCCTGCCATATTGCAAGCTCTATATAAGTATTTGTTAAAATGTTTTTAAAACTCTCTGTATCTTCAAGGATCTAAATTTGAAAAACCACAGAAACCCATAACAACTCACCAGGATTTACATAGTAATGTCTGACTGGCTTCTTCTCACAGCCTCAACGAAAAAGTTTTATAGTAGAACCTAAAAGTTACTAAATATTCTGGTGATAGTTACTCTGGAAAGGAAGTGAAGTGAGGGGGCTTGGAGGGAGGGAGGGAGGGAGGGGCAGAAAAACAAATGCTCCCCCACAGTGGATCTGCTTTCTAGGAAGAATGTTCATTCATCCTGCAAGCTATGAGCTTCAGCACACTAGCTCATAAGACTTGGGGTCTCCTTTTCCTACAGGAGTGAAAGGAAACGGAACCAAAGGAAAGCTTCACAACATTCCTTTAAGACATGCATTCTTTATAGGCTGTCTTGGGTCCTTAGGACGTTCCAACACTGTATGTGTCCACCCGGTGTTGAAGATTAACTTTTAAAGGGGATTAGAGGACTCATACCAAAGTAAAGCACTACCCACTATGCACATGATGGCTCACTTCAAATTTAGATGAAAGCAGCCAGATTTTAACACTGCAGGAAAACTTGTAAAGCATTTTCAGACTGCTAGACCTGAAAAAAAATGTTGTTTGCACAAGTCAATCTCCTCTCATACATAGCTCCTTCTCCCGTCCATCTTTGTCCTCCCGATCAACAAAACACAATCATGTACCTTACAAGCAAAGCAGGAGTAAGCCATCTTCCCACTCAATCTAACTCTGCCCTGACAGTCCTGGGAGAACCAACACCCACTCATTTATCCCACAGTGTGGACTGCATGCCTACTATGTGTCAGGCACTGCTGAAGGTACTGAGGAAAATGTGGAGAACAAAACACACAAAAATGAAAAATGAGAAGAGAGAAGAGTTGCATTTTCAAATTCGAGTACAGGTTTTAAGCTCTGCTGCTCGATTTTCACCCTGCCGATCAGTGTTAACGAGTTCCTCCAATCACTGAGTGGAACCACTTTGATTGAGGCTGTGGGTCAGAGTAAGTTTGCATTCGGGATGCTTGAGGAAAGACAAACAGCAAGCCTGCCAGGTCTCCAAGCAGCTGGGGTTTAAACCTGGGGGCAAACCACTCTCATGTCCTGGCCAGTGGATCAATTCAAAGGTCTTTAAAAAACAAACAACTGTGGCATTCATGCTTAGGACAAAATTTTAAAGTCCTGGACTGATCTGCATAGTCAATATATTCTAACTTGCTCCTTCCTACGCAAAGGTCAAGTCACCTACAGCCGTTCAACTGCAAAAGGAGACATGCTTAATGGGTGGCTACCACCGCCACGGAAGAAAGAGTTCACCTCCCCGGCTCCTGGGGTGAAGCAGGTAAAGGGAAGGTCTGTGCAGGAAACGAACACAAAGACTTCTTTCACAGCATCAAGCCTCAGTCCGCCGTCACCAGACGCCCACCACACGCGGCTCGGTCGCGCCAGTCCGGCTCCGTACTCGAGGACCCTGAACCCAGACCCGGCCCCGGTCTGCCAACCCCGCGGCCGCACGCAGTCCTGGGACCGGTTTCCCCAAGCCCCAGAGGAGCCCCTGTGGTCCGACTTCTCGGATTCTCCTAAGTCCGAGTAGGTGTGAGGCGGGCAGAGTGCCCGCCCAGCCCGGCAGGGCTGCGCTCATCGAGACCCTGCCGTGGCGGGGTAGGAGGGCCACGGCGCTCACCTGTCCTGCCCTCAAGGCCAGCTGCACCGCCGCTTCGAAGCACTCCTCCCAGGGGCCCCCAGCGGGCGCCGCCTGGTCCTCGCGGCTTGGCTTCATCGCGGCCTCGCCGGGCCCTGCCGCCTCCAGCCCTCCACGCCGGTCTTCCACCAGTCCCCACGACCCCAAAATCAGGCTCCGCACTCCCTCCTCTTACTCCCGCCACTTGCGACTCGGCCTCCTCCTGCCCCACAGCTGT
>NW_006434367.1:1922514-1935078 GCF_000325575.1 Pteropus alecto
CGCAGTCCGGCTTTCCACTCTTCCCGGCCCCGCCCTCCCCGTTAAGCACCGCCCCTGTCGCGCGCTCGGCCGAGTCCCACCCCCGCAGCCCCGCCCTGAGCCACGCCCCGCGCTCTGTCTAGCCTGCAGAACACAGCTGCTGGCAGGCGTGGCGAGAGGTGGGAGGGTGCTGGGGACGGTGGGCTGGGGCAAAACTCCTCTTTCTTGGCGGGAACCGGGTCCGGAGTTAGACTGCCGCCCAGATGGGAGTGCACAGCGGAAGCCATGACTCCGGCGTAGCACCGATGTGCTGTGGGCGCCTGCGGGTCAGCTCCAGCTGGGGGAGCCAACGGCCCTTTCGCGGGGTCTGGTGGCCCGCGCACACACGTGGCCCGAGGAGCGGCCAGGTCCTAAAGGAATTTTCTTCAACTCCAACAGGTCGCTCTCAGCGGAAGGCCACTGGATACCCAGTGTCATTCTCAGCGTGCTCAGTCGGCAGCGGGCGCTCGTCTGGCAGTAGAGAGCACAAAGCTGTGTTCCCTAATGTTTGGATGCAAACAAGAAACTTTCACCCCAGATAAAAACCAAGCACTGGATTGTATACTGTCTGAACTCAGAACTTCGAGGTGTAGCCTGGACTGTGGGACTAGCCCCACTCCGGAGTGAGAAATGACCTTTTCGACCTTGGATCCTTTAACGCCGCTGAACACTGACACCACCTAAACATAAATAAATACAAGGCTTTTCCCAAGAGAGAGACTCTGTGGCTTCCAGGAGTTAATTTCATAAGCTGCTGTGCGTACTACCCTTTTATAAAAGATGCTGACCCATATAAAATTATTCTGGAGCGTCACCTCTCAGAGCCTGAGAAAACAATGGGAGTTTGTACAAGAACCTTGATGGGACATTTTTTACACAACTAACCTAATGATGGGATTAAAAGATTTTAGTTTTTTTCTGTGAGCACTTTATTTTGAATAAAGTTTCACAACACTCATTGTAGAGAAACTCTAGGTGTAACTCTATGGTATAAGAGACATAAAAATTACAAAGAACAAGGAGAAATTAGGAAGCCAGAGCTGGCTAGGGCTTTAGTTTCTACCCTAGCCTTGCCCAGTTTCCTCATACTACAGCTTAGAAAACTAGACCTAGAATTGCCCTTGCTCCTACTACTAACAGCTAAGGGCATGCTCTGCTCCATCATTTTTCTTCATATTTTTCATGATTTTCAAGATAGGGAACTGGACTTCTAAAAATACTTAAGACTGCTCTGAATGCTATATTTTAAAATTAAATGCATTCAGTCATTGATTGATTTTCGTGACAGTTTTTCATTAGAGATTGCCTAGCAAAATTAAGAAGGAATAAAATTTCTCTTTGGCCTCTTCTTGGCTTGCTTTCTGAACACCCTTCCCCACCTACTTCCTATCTGGACCCATCTGGGAGCTCAGTTATATCTTTAAACTCTTATAGATCTCAGCCTATCTAAACAGAGAGAAAGACTTTATAACTTCATTGCCTAACTTCCAAATATCTTGTCAGAATCATGTGGTTTTTACTAGTATGAAGTTTGGACCCAACCAGATTTTCCTAAGTTAAAATACTGGCTTCAGTTCTTCCTCGCTGTGTGGGTTTGAGCAAGTTACAAATAACCTCTTTGCTTCAGTTTCAACTATAAAAAAAAAAAAGGCGGGCTGTGTTATATGGGTTAAGATATATGTGCTTGGCACTTGTGTGTTTATTAATATTACTAAAAGTTTGCTCACTAGTATAGCCTCCAGTGATCAGTATATGGCTTGGCATATACTAAGTACTTAATAAATATGTTAATTATTGAATGCAGCTTTTTCTAATAAATCATCCAAGTTTCTCAAGCTTTAATGATGATTCTCTGTGGCAACATAAAATAGTTCTTCACTACCAGGCCCTGTATGCCAGTCTGTACATTGCTGCTTTATTTCTTTATTTTTTCTTTTTTTGCATGTTACCTCTTTAACGTGGGAAATCACATTAACTTTGGCAAGCCCCTAGAGTACCAGGCTCTGTCTGACTCGAAAGATTTTCCTGTCTGTCTGTTCACACCCTTCACTCCAAGGATGTAGCCTTGGTGGGCACTCTAGTCACCAAGAAGAGGTATGCAAGGTTTCTGAACAGGAGCCAGAGGCAAGGGGGTGGCAGTGAGAGGGTGAGAGGACACTCAAAACTGAGTTTGTCTCCTGCATCTTGCCCTTTATGTCCTTACTAATCTGGCAGTCCCCTCCCCTCATGTCCTTCTGGAACAGAGCAAAGTCTAAATAAAATGTCAAACGAAGTTTTTCTTTACCTACTTCTCTAGCTTCCTAGTTACTTTCAAATCTAATGTTATTCTCGAGGGCCAAGATGTGATGATTTGGACGTTTGATGAATGTCTTTGTTTCCATCTCATCTAAATCCCAAAAACTGGGCCCAGGATAATATCTAACCATTCCTAACCTCATGTGTGGAAAGTTGGTATTATGGGCTGAATTGTCTCTCCCCAACATTAAGATTTTGAATCCTCACCCCCAGGACCTCAGAATGTGACCGTATTTAGAGACAGGGCCTTTAAAGAGGTAATCAAGTTAAAACGAGGTCACATGGGTGGGCCCTAATCCTGTATGACTGGTATCCTGATAAGAAAATAGAATTGGACACAGACACAGAGGGAGAAGGTCATCTGCAAGACAAGGAGAGAGGCCTCAGGAGAAACTAGACCTGAGGACACCTTGATCTTGGATTTCCAGCCTCCAGAACTGTGAGAAAATACATTTCTGTTGTTGAGCCACCCAGTCTGTAGTACTGTGTCATGGCAGCTCTAACAAACTGATACAGTTGGGAGCTAAAGAGGTTTGCCTTGTGCATCGCTATGCTTGGGGTTATCAGGACCTCTTCTCAGCCAAGAGGCTTTGTAAAGGGTGGTAGGCAGCATAGCTCTCCAGAAAAGAACAGCAGAGGGGATCCTTCTGCCCACAAACTCAGCATCACTTATGCAGTAGTGTTAGCACACTTCTCACTAAATAAAGTCAGGTGATTATCAACAAATGCTCTGTATTTAAATATCACCCAATACTCTATACACAACCCTGCAACAAAGAACAATTTTAGAAGTCCTTGTAAAAAGCTCTGCTCCAGCAGAATTGTCTGTAAAAAACTTGCTCTGCAGGCTTATTTCTCCTTAGCATTTATTTCCACTGTAAAACTGGAGATGCTTTTTCCTACTCTGGAGGAAAAGGTTAATGTGATGGTCATTACCCACTCTGCACCCCTCCACCCCTGCTGAGTGTGACCTGTACCAGATACTTCCTGAGAGTTCACATGGTATGCTGGCTTTCAGAACACTGCAAGGCTTTTCTGGGATTCCTATGTTTTCTTTGCTATGCCTTCCACTCACTCCTATAATAATTCTGTGCCTGCGGATCCCACAGTCATATAGATCCTAAAAACAATGAAATTGGTGCCACCTTCATTCTGATAAACTCTAACCTACAAGGACTCAGTCCTGTAAAATAATTTTTTGTTGTTTATAATAAATAGGTCTCATCAAGAAGGGGCCCAGGCTTCCTAAATATTTATCATTTAAAATAAATATTTCTAATATTTCCAATTCCATGCATCTGATGATGTTTATGAAATATCTCACAGAACAGATATTTCATAATCTCTAGACTCAGTTGTACAACATGTAACTCTCTTTATTTCCCCATAACTGAATTCTCTTTCTAGCTTCTGCTCCTGCCTGATAGCAGAAGACTGAATCTACTTACTTTCAGGACAACTCAGACATGTCAATGATTTTTCAGACATTTCAAGTTTAAAATTCAATCAACTCACTTTGAGCTGTCCTTCTTTCTTTAGGGGGATCTTTGCAAAGGGGGCTTGGCCTTGGGAGAGGACATTGCTGCTTTGACCTTGCTCTGTCCTGCACTGGCAGATGCTTCCTTTGGCCAGCCCTGCCCTCCTGTACTGAGTAGCCCTGGCCATCCTGGTCGAGGTACTGACTGAGTCGCATGCTAATTTCTTCCTCAACTCCTAGGTCGCTTTGGCCCACAGACAGGCCCTTTCAGCCGCAACGTGGCTCTGGGAGGCTCCCCACTGGAAGTCCCAGCCTGGTACTGTCATCTTGGACATTTTCTACTTGGCTTGAGTGCAGGTCCCCAAGCTGGTGTCGTGTGGAAGGAAACCAGGACGGTACATGCTTCCCAGGTCCCACAGGGAAGGGGCTCCCTTCCTAAAATTTTCCAGGAAAGATCTTTTCCTGCTGCTCCCAGTTCCACCCTTCTGAGAGAGGGGGCGGGGTGCCTGACCTTAGGCTTTAACTCTTCCTTCCCTGCGCTCCTTCTCCGCCCATCTTCACCCCACTCTCGCCGCGCACCCCATCTACTGGGGGCAGGAGGTACACGCGCTCTGTCTCATCATATCTTTTTCAAAATGTGTAATTTCTTTGTCAGCACTAACCAAAGGGGCAATGCTTTGTTTTGAGTTCTTCCTGTGATAGATGGCCCCGCCTCCTTAGGGTAATCCACCCTCATATCTCACTACTTGAACAGAGAAAGTTTGGGGAGTTGAATGGAAGTGGAAACATAGTAATAAATTCAGAAGAAACTAGATAGTTTTCAAGAAAATGTTTCTCTGCCTTTTTGTTGAAAGCTTACATTCAGTTTGCAAAGTTTTCTTTTCTTTTCTTTTTTTTTTATCTAAAAAGGCATTATTACATTACCCTGGAGAAAGTTTGTATGTTGATACATGCAAAAATGCTGCAAAGTTATTAATAATATTTGAAAGGAGTACACAATAAGACTGCTACATTTGATTCAATTTTCAAAACACATGACATTTTGAAGTGGGTAAAACAATTAACACTGAGCCAAGAAAATTTATCTCAAAGCTTTATGTCTTCATTATACAATCATTGGTTTTTGAAAGTGTTGATACATATACTCTTTTTTTCCTTATGAAAGTATGTTTTAATAAATTGATATATTTCCATGTTGTTAACATAGAAAGCCCAATACTATATCAAAGTAGCAAACGTGAAGATTCCTGGTATTTTTTATGGAAGCACTATGAATGACATTATAGTTGCATTCAACTTTATAAGAAATTATCTTCAAGTTCATGAAGATTCTTTAACAGTGACGACACTTTCAAACAGTGAAGACATATGTGTATTGATTGAGTAGGCAATAAAAGTCTAATAATGGAGCTATGCTCGGAAACCACACTGAAAGAGAATATAGCATGTACCAAATTACAGAATATCTTATAGAAATGGAGCCATAAGAAGACACACAGGTTAGAACCTTGAAGTCATGCACGCTCTTTTTCAGGTGGTTTTGGTAACCGCAGAAAGAGGGAAATGCATAAATGTGCTCACTCCTGCTAGGCCTCTTTCTTCACCTGACAGTCTGCATTTTTCAAATATTTTCTTCTCCATCCATACTTTCACATACCCATACTCCCTCTTTAGTAATAGCCTGCATCTAGCTCCAATGCTTAGAGTTCAAGAAACAAACAACAGGGAGCCTTCCTAAACCAGCTATGTTGTAAGAAGCACTTTAAAAAGTTCACATGCCTTTTGAAGACAGATTAAATTTATTAGAATGAAATTCCTGGCAATTATCAAATTCAGCCATACTTTCCTAAAGGCAACATTTTATATTAAACTTTAAACAATCTGATTTGAACTTAAAAATAGAAAATACTTTTTTTAGTACAGGGTGTGTGTGTGTGTGTGTGTGTGGGTGTGTGTGTGTACACATACAGGAAGAGAAAGAAAAAGAAAGCAAGTAAGTGAATGAATACAGCATATACTTTTTAGGAATATATAGCTGACAGAAGAAAGCTAGCAAATATAGAATCTCACTAAAAATTTCCATTTCTAAAGCAGCCATCACTAATAAGCTAGCATATTTTTCACCTTGAAGGACGAATATGGGATTTAAATGAGATGTGTGTGTATTCTAATTGTCTGTGTCATAAAAAGGAGATATTATGATCAGCACTAACTTTTGAGTCTCTTTTGGCAAGAGAGGAACCCAATTTAAAGGAGAAAACAAAACAAACATAAATTTCATATTTTAGTATGGATTTATCTTCATGTATATCATTCATTCATTCATTCATTCATTTTTCCATTGCATATTGGCCCTTGGTGGTTAAGAAAACAAGGAGAAAGAGATGTAAAGTTAGATATCATCACTTATTTCAGTTGGTAGCACTGCACAATGAAGCAGGTACCACTGTGGATTGAGTTGGAAATGTGACTGGACAGGAGAAAACATGTAAGGTATAAGAGAATCAGGATGGCAAACTGGTGGGTGGATGCAGCAAAAGATTGCTATTAGAATGTCCTTGGAAACTGATTTGCGGAGTCAGATGAAAACCAGGGGAGAGATACAGAATTCAATTAGCTACTATCATCATATCAGTGAGAGCTGTGGTCCCAGTGATAGGAAGAATATGAAAATGATCCAGAATTCCATTAAATTCCAAGGCCTGGAGCAGAAATCTCACCTTTGTTGAAATGGGTTGAGCTTTGTTCCTTTGGTGGATGAGCATCTTTTAGCCATAGCAGAATGCAGAATTAAGTAAAGAAATGCTAAAGAGAACCAAACTCATATTGCCAATATCTCCATGTTAAGAAATTATCTGTGAATATTTATATATGAAATATATAAATGTAATCTAATATGATTAAAGGCACTTAATTAACAAAATGTGAAAATAATCATAATAAAAATCACTTTTAATAGTGATTGTTAAAATTTGCTAAAAAGAATATGAACTAAAAACTAAATAATTAAATATTAATTTTTAGGATTAAAGTCAGCTCTGAATAATCTTTCCTCTGCACAAGAAACATCCTGAGGACACTAAACAATTCGTTGACTCATACAACACACACTTCCAAGCATATTTCTCTTGGGGATGATGGTGGTAGTGGGGAGAGTGTATCACTGAGACAGAAAACAAAGTATACAGAGAGTTCTCCTTTATTCCTATATAGGACACCTCTATCAAAATTGTTAATAAAGTTATATTCTACAAAGTCTATCTTACTTCATGTTTATATCATGAGCACTTTTCTCACGTCATCTGCATTCCAGAACTTAATTTGCCTTTTATTTGGCTATTTGCAATATTTTCAAATGTATTTTCTAACATTTCTAACAAATGACATACTTCAGCCCTCAAATTGCTCAAGTTCTAGGTTTCTTATTTTATATCAGTATACAGTTTTATTAACTTCATGTCCTAGAAGACTGTTTTACTTAAAATGAGAGTAATTTCCCCAGGATTCCAAATAGTTTTATGATTAAAGGTGAAAACTTCTGGAAATAGTACAAAAAGAGAAAGGGAGTATTGCCCATGACTTATTCTTTCAGAATAAATGTCCTGTGACTGCTGGGTGAAGGAGAGAGCATAGGGACTCTTTTTAGAGATTTGCTTTATCAAGCAAACAACATTGTCCTCTCTTGAAGCAGTTCAGTACATTGAAGGAGAATGGACATGAATATGACAAATCATCCTGAAATTTCAGTATATTTGAATGGGTGTGGGTTACTTTTCTTTAGTACATTTATTCTTCTTAGGTAATGCAATCAGCAATGGAAATGGTGTGTGTATATATAAAAGGACCATGAAAGGAGTAGACTAGGGAAGTTTGCACCTGGACACTTCATGGTCAGTACTATCCAAAGCTTAGATCGACCCTGAAAGCAAACTTGCTAGAAGGCTATCCAGTTCCATGAGCCAGTTTCCCTGTTAGACACCACTCTCCGCCTGCCCACCGACCCCACTCAACCTCTTCACAGTAAGCTCTTCTTTCTCTTCTGGCTCTAAATTAATCCTAGCTGTCCCCTAGCAATAAAGCAGGCCTTCTGGATACTCTTTCACATCCCGTGTGTGTGTATGTGTGTGTGGGGAGCGAGGAGTGAGGCAGTGCAATAAGATGGAAGGATCCGGATGGGAAGAAAGAGGACATGTTAACATTTCCTCATCTTCCTACCTCATGCCTCACTCTTCAGTCTTCAGGCCAGGACCCTACCTCCTGAGAGGCCACTGCCATGCAGCAACTTTTCTGTCCTTGTGGTGTTAACTTCAAGGTCATCATTCACATTCCTTAAAAAGTTTGTCTTCCGGCTTACAATTTTTTCATTCCACCTCAACATTTCCAATTTTTCTAGATTTTTTTCCAACTTTTAAAATAATGGCAGACTGTACATGCATTTTTTTCCAACTTTTAAATTAATGGCAGACTGTACATGCTTGACTCAGAGGTCCTTGGCCTCCTGCCTCTGGTGTGTTTTACTGCCCATCCCCTCCTCCAGTTCCTCAGTCCTCCTGTGCACACCATCATCGCCCGGCCCTTGGTCATCTCTACAACTGATTTCCAATTGTCCGGTTCCTGTCTGAACTGTCCATATTTCTTTCTCTCTTGTACCTATTTCTACTAACTTAACTCTCTCTGAAACCTTCAGTAGTAGAGTACTGGAAATGACTTGGCTTTTAGAGTCAGACCAACCTGGGTTCAAATTCCAGATATGTTACTGGCTAGGACCTTAGGCAAGTAACTTGCCCTCTTTCAGTCTTCAACTGCTTATCTACAAAGTGGATATAATACCGACTTCATAGGGCAGTTCCAAGGAGTAAATGAAATAATGTAAAAAAGGCCTAGCCCACAGTAGATGCTCATTAAATGTTGTCTACTTCTTTCCATTTCCTCGACTTCAGGGCTGCTCAGCCATGCTTTTTCTCTCTCCGTCGCTGGCATTTCCAAACCTCTGCTCACTGTTCAAACTCCGTATTGACTCCTATTTCGCTAGGAGGTAATTTGTCCCACTTTACCCTGGTAACATACATCTTTCCCCTATGCCCAATTTTTTCCAGTGTCAAAGGAAGAGGTGTGTCTCCTCTATTCTATTTCCTCCCTTTTCTGCTCTGGCACTGTCCCTTACATTCTCCTTCTGGACCTCACTTCACCAATTACCTCCTTTCTCTAGTATTTTTATTCCCTGCACCCATCACCACTGACTCTACTTGCCCGACCCATAAACATGCTGACATCTCCCTCTTCTTAAATGTCCCTTGTTGATCTTGCACCCTTAGTAGTCAAGACCTTTCCATTTTTGTCTGAATCTCTTTGGAAGACTCCTCCATCTCCTTAGTACCACCCAGCCATTCCTCAGCCTGCTGCCATGTGGCTTCCTTCCATCACCCTGCAAAGTGGCTCTTGCAAATGTCGCCAATGCCCTTCTAAATGCTGCACATGCTTTTTAATCTTTTTTTCTACTTGCTCTCAATAGCATTTCACTCTGAGGGCTGCTTCTCCCTGTAATTCTCTTATTTGTTAGCAGGACTCATCTCTGCTGGTTTACTTTTGCACTTCTCTAACTCCATCTTTTCCAATATTCTTTGAAAACTCCTGATTCTTTGCTCAACCTCTTGGCTTCAACATTTACTGTGTGACTATTAAGTGCCAGAACTGTATAGATAATAAATGTGTCACAGAGAGGCTAAGACAATAATAATGAAAGTGTGTATGTAATTCAGAGCAAAGACAGGATCAGCTCTCAGGAAGGGGTGGAGTGTGGTCAAAAAAGGCTTCTTAGAGAAAGAAAGGTTATTTTGGGCAGAAGAAACATTCCCAGGGCAATGCCAAAAGGTAGGCAGAAGTGGGTTCGCAGAAGTAGAACTCTGAGCAACTCAGGCTGCAGAGGTGTTACGTTACTTTATTACATTGTTCTTAACCAGGGTGATTGTGCCCCGCAAGGCACATGTGGCAATGTCTGTGGACATTTTCAGTTGTCACAAAGAAGGAAGTACTATAACAGCATCTAGTGGATGGAGGCCAAAGATACTGCTAAACATCCCCCAGTGCATTGGACGGCCTCCCCAAAACAAAGAATTCTCCAACCATTTCCAAATGTTAATAATACTGACGTTGAGAAATCATGTTCTATTTTACCTCTATCTGAGGAGTCTGGCTCCAGGACAAAACTCTATGTGTGATTTTTCAGACTTGACCATAGGCAATTAAAAAGTTTTAATTGGCAGGCCTCATGAAGGGTGATGTCTGCTCTCCTTGTGCTAGACTTGGTGCACAGCCAGTACACTGTAGTTTTCTGCAGTTGAGGCCTCAGTAACCAATGCCACTCCACTTCCCTAGCCTCATCCATGTTCCTAGGTGATCTACAGGCCTAGACTAGATGCCTCCATTCCCAGGCCTCCTTTTGTGGGGGAGGTATCTCAGATGAGGCCTTTCTCAGGGCCTCTGCCAATATCACCTTGTTTGGGGAGCCTTTAAGACAATTTTCTCCACATTGACTCAATATTTAGTACTTTTCCACTTGGACCCTCCCCTTCTCTCTCCCCAGGCCCCCAGATCCGGGCAGCTCAGCTCTCTCCAACTGTGCTCTAGACTTAATCACATTGTGCAATTATTTGGTTTTCTTTGTCTTTGAATCTAATAGGCATTCAATGGTTTTACATTTGAGTGAACAAAAGCTTGTGTCAGTTGTCCAGATGACAAACCCAAGAGGGGTAATTCACAGTAGGTGATAAAATAAGGCTTTCGAAAATTTTGTGGACAGCTTGGCAAAGAAAAATGTAACAGGGGTCAATCAATGTAAACTCTTTCATTTAGGCCCCAAAGCATAACTTATAAGTGTGGAGTGGGTGCTTAGAGTTGATTAGCAGTTGTAGAGATTGGCATACCAAGGTGTTATGATTCCCTGATATTTAGAGCCATGTAGGTTATAATCCAAATTGTATCCTGTCTGGGCAGGTCACCTGGAGTATCTTGTTCAGTTTTTGGCATGCTCTAAAAAGTGATTTACTTAAGCATGTGATTAAAGGCATTACAATGTGTAACCATGCACACATGACACAAAAACTTCATGAGGGGACGCCTTTCATCTCAGTCTGTTGTCTCTCTATCTTCCTTTCCAGGGCCAATTACTGTTTACACACCATTCGTTAGGAGGGCCATTGACAAACTGGAATATGTCCAAGGAAACAATTGGATGATAAAGGATGCTTACCCTAAAGAAGAAAAGACTTTCTCAGCATGTTGGAGAATGAGGTGATGTAAAGAATTTGCAGGAGGCCAGGGCAGAACAGAGGTGGATTTGCTATGGCTCTAATGAAACAGAAGCTTCCAGGCCCCTCACTTGCATGGGTCTCGTCAGAGCCTTCAACCTAATTTCATGTTTATAATTTTTTTTTTTTCTGAGAGACTCCCAAATTGAATAAGATTAGCTCCACTAATTCCTGATCCACCCCTGAGCTAGAATTAGTCTACATAACTCCTTGGGACAAAAACTAGGACTGATAGTAGAAAGTTACAGTGAGGTGAACATTGCTCAAGATCTGGAAATTCTCCCAGTCAGAGTCATTGAACACCTTGAGTAGAGGTAAATAATTGCCTGCATGAGTGTTGTAAGAGGACTTGATGATCTCTTTCAACTCTAGGAATCAAAGTCTCTGACATAAGCTATAGAGCATCAAGAAGTCATTTTTTGTCTAATAGTACCCTAAATCCAGACACGTATTAGTTTGCTAGATTTATTTAAATCACTATATTATAATGAAGTAATAAAAATACATATTCAAAGGCACTTAAAATTTCAGAATGGGCTTTTTTAAACACATTCAAACCAGTATGAAGTTACTGAATTTAGTTTTCAGTGGACATGTAATCTATTACTCCTAATCTCCCACTTCTCTAGCCATGTTCTCAGATACTGGATTTCTTGCTCAAAAACAGCTGTAGGAATTGTTGTCACATTGTTTCTGTAAGCTCTCCAGTGCAGTGAGAAGTAGCAACCCCACCCTACCATCCTAGTAATGGCCATTGACACCATGACAGTCAAGTGCAGCGGCCACTTGGTCCTTCAAGGTATATCAGTAGACACTTCATCTTAATGAACCACTGATGATAATTTGACTAATAATAATGCTGCCATATGCTATGGATTATTAGTGTTTCATTTCCTACTAGCAAGATGCTCAGTGCTGCATTCAAGGCCAAAAACACATCCATATCAATTCCATAATCTGACCTTTGAGAGCCAGTGTCCTTGGACCACTCACAGCAGTATGACATCATACATGGTCCAGTCAGGACAAGAGAAACAACGTTAGGTATTTCAACAGAGAATCGACTTTAAGAAATTGGTTAAACAGGTAAAAAGGCAAAAACAGAAAACGGAGGCAGCAAAGGCAATAAGAGTAGGAAGCAGCTCCCAACCTTAGGGCTACAGAAACAAGGCGCTATGGAAACAAGGCAGAAGCTGGTGTTGCTAGAACTTGCCAACTGGGAGGGGGTTCGCGGGGCTGGGAGCCAGGCAACTTGGAAGGCTGTGTGCTGACATAGCAGAGGCTCAGAAGAGGGGCCTGGAGGCAAGGCTGGTGCCTGGCAGTGCTGCCACCTCTGCAAGGCATAGGCAAGCTTGTTTGCGGGGTATGGAAAAGAACTGGAAGTTTGCCAGAGTGATGCTGACAAGAACAGCAGGCAAGCAGGTCCCCTCTCCTTCCTCCAGCCTCTCAGTCTCCTCCCAGCATTCC
>NW_006434367.1:1935096-1938450 GCF_000325575.1 Pteropus alecto
CGAACAGGGAGCCAGCTGGCAAAAGGAAATATATTCGCAGAGTCTTAGAATCAAAAGGCAGAGCAGAGAAGTGTGGAGCTGAGCTGAGAGGCAATAGTTTAATAATCAGCACGGCCTCCCTTGCCTGCAGGAGAACACCTGGATCCCTAGGGTAGCTTCTGCAGGCCTCACCATCTGGCCTGCTGACCAGGCTTGCCTTCTTTCTGTCTGGGAAGTGTTGCTTCCCACTAGGAAGCCTTCTCCCAATTTCTCAAGTAGAACTGATGATACCCTCCTCCCTTCTGCTTCACTGTACCTACACAGGTAACTAGGAAAGCACTGGGAGCATGTCTCATTTATTCATCAACATGTCTTTCTCCTACTAAAATTCCTAAGTCTCTTGACTGAAAAGATGCATTTTCATTATTGTATCTCCAAAGCCAGTACTGTGGTAGGCACATAGTAGGTACTTTAAAAACATTTGTCAAAACCCTCAGCCAACATTATATTTAATGGTGAAAAACTAAAATTTTTTTCTCTAAGATCAGGAACAAGACAAGGCCGTCCACTATCACCACTGTTATTCAGTGTAAATTAGAGGTCCTAGTGAGTGCCATCAGGCAAGAGAAAAAGATAAAAGGCACCCAAATAGGAAATGAAGAAGTCAAACTATCACTATTTGTGGATGACATGATTCTGTATAGAAAAACCCTAAAGACTCCACAAGAACACTACTAGAAACAATAAGCAAATACAGTAAAGTTTCAGGATACAAAATCAATGTTCAAGAATCCATAGAGTTCTTATACTCTAATAATGAATGGTCAGAAAAAGAAATGGAAAAGACAATTCCTTTTGCAATTGTAACAAAAAGAATAAAATACTTAGGAATAAACCTAATGAAGCATGCGAAGGACCTATATAATGAAAACTGTAAGACCTTATTAAAAGAAATTGAAGAAGATCCAAAGAAGTGGAAAGATATTTCGTGTTCCTAGATTGGAAGAATCAACATAGTTAAAATGACCTTATCACCTAAAGCATTGTACAGATTTAATGCAATCCTCATCAAAATCCCATTGGCATCTTTTAAAGAAATAGAACAAAAAAATCATCAGATTTGTGTGTAAGCACAAAAGATTCTGAATCACCAAAGTCATCCTGAGACAAAAGAACAAGGCTGTAGGCATACTCTGCCTGACTTCGAATTACACTACAAAATGACAATAATCAAAACGGCATGGTATAGGCAGAAAAACAGACACACAGACCAGTGGAACAAAATTGAGAGTCCAGAAGTAAACCCCACTTATATGGGCAAATAATTTTTGACAAAGGAGCTAAAAAAATACAGTGGAGAAAAGAAAGCCTCTTCAATAAATGGTGCTGGGAAAACTGGAAAGCCACCTGCAAAAGAATGAAACTAGACTGTTGTCTATTACCACATGCCAAAATTAACTCAAAATGGATTCAGGACCTGAATATAAGACCTGAAACGATAAATTTCATAGAAGAAAAACATAGGAACTAAACTCATGGACCTTGAACTTAAAGAGGATTTTATGAATTTGACTTTGAAGGCAAGGGAAATAAAAGGAAAAATAAATGAATGGGACTATATCAACCTAAAAAGCATCTGCACAGCAAAAGAAACCATCAATAAGGCAAAGAGACAACCATCTGAATATATCTGCAAGCATCATCTCCGGTAAGGGCTTAATATCCAAAATATACAAAGAACTCATACAATTCAATAACAACAAAAAACAATCCAATTAAAAAATGGGCAGAGCTATAGCCATGCCACCCTGAACATGCCTGATCTCGTCTGATCTCAGAAGCTAAGAAGTGTTGGGCCTGGTTAGTACTTGAATGGGAGACCACCTAGGAAGACCGGGTGCTGCAGGCATAAAAAAAAAAAAAAAAAGGCAGAGGACCTGAACAGACACTTCTCCCAAGAAGACATACAAATGGCCAACAAACACATGAAAGGGTGCTCAACATCACTAGCTATTAAGGAAATGCAAATCAAAACCACAATGAGATACCATTTCATACTTGTTAGAACGGCTATTATCAACAGGACAAGTAATAACAAGTGTTGGAGAGGATGTAGAGAAAAAGGTACCCTCACACACTGCTGGTGGGACTGCAAATTGGTACAGCCACTATGGAAAACAGTATGGAGGTTCCTCAAATAACTAAGAATTAATCTACCATATGATCCAGCAATCCCTCTACTGGGTATTTACCCCAAAGACTTGAAAACTCATATCCATAAAGATATTTGCACATCAGTGTTCATAGTAGCATTATTCATGGTGGCCAGGACAAGGAAGCAACCAAAGTGTTCAATAGACAATTAGATAAAGAAGCTTTGGTACATATATACAATGGAATATTACTCAGCCATAAGAGATGAAATACTGCCATTTGCAACAACGTGGATGAACCTTGAAATAATAATGCTAAGCTAAATAAGCCAGACATAAAAAGTTGAAAACCACATGATAGCATTTATATGTGGGATATAAACCTAAAAGCAACAAACGAACAGGACAAACAAACAGAGACTCAAGGACATGGACAACAGACAAGTGGTTGTCAGAGGGTGGGGGAGGAGAAGGGAGGGGGGAGGTAGATGGGGTAAAAAAAACAGTAGATCCCAAATATGTGGTGACAGAAAGAAAGCTAATTATGGGCAGTGAACACACAATGTAAAAAAAATATACACACGCACACATATGCCTTATTGCTAAATTATACAACTGAAACTTATAGGATTTCATTAACCAATGTCACCATAATAAAAAAATTAAAAATTAAAAAAAAGAAGAATGTACGTCCAGCTGTTTGTGCCACAGAAAAGGCCAAGGATCTTTTCTCCTAACAACACATGATTATTTTTTCTGAAAAATACAATTTTTGGAATATTTATATAAAAGTAGTGTTTTCTAATGGTTCTTTCTTTCTCTCCCTTCCTTCCTTCCTTCCTTCCTTCCTTCCTTCCTTCCTTCCTTCCTTCCTTCCTTCCTTCCTTCCTTCCTTCCCTGCTGTTAAAACTGGGCACTCAGTAGAAGCAGTAACCCAGCCTTGGCGAATGGAACTACGTAAATTCATGACCCAGTAATTATTTTAGAAATTCATATGAGCAACTAAATTGCTTCTCTTTTTTGCCTCTCTCTCTCTCTCTCCTCTCTTCTCCTTCCTTCCTTCCTTTCTTTCTTTCTTTTTCCTAAAAGGGCGTTATGAGAGAGAGAGTTCCTTCTTCAGTATTTGGAGAAGCTCATTGAGTTTCGAAAATTCTGGGGATTCTCACCAATGTGTTTTCCTCTCTTAATTGGGCAAGGATGAAGTGCCATCATTCACTGATAC
>NW_006434367.1:1938488-1942495 GCF_000325575.1 Pteropus alecto
TCAAGGAGAGGCCCCGAGGATGTGCCCTTTATTGTAGTTCCTAGATTTCTACATGCCATACCCCACCAATGTCTCAAAAATAAATAAATAAATAGGCAACCTACATAGACTTATCAACCATTTACATGGCCAAGTGAGAAGGAAAAACAAAAACAAAACCCTGCCATCTCTCATCGCAATTATTTTATTACAGAAATGACATTTTTACACCAAAATACAGAAAGGCAATTTTTAACATGAAATACACACATGTGAATGAAAATCCCACAGGGTTGTCTACGGCCATACTACCCTGAACAAGACCAATCCTGCCTGATCTCGGAAGCTAAGCAGGGTTGGGCCTGGTTAGTAATTGGATGAGAGACCACCTAGGAAGACTGGGTGCTGTAGGTATATATAGAAAAAAAAAAAAAAAAAACCCCACAGGGTTATCCACAACATCTGCAAAGCACAATAAAACATGGTATGTCTGTACTTCCAAACTTTATTAGATTACCTAAGATAGTTCAAGCTGTAATTATGAATGTAATATCTGATTCCCTTGAACACTTCAAATCTATAACTGGGAGCTTCCATAATTCTCACAGGCAAAATCCCCCTACATACTTAAGTGCTCTGATCCATCAGACTTCAAAATCCAAAAAATTATGTTCCCTAACCCTATCAAACATCTAACAGCAGTCAAAGCATAAACAAAACAGCATAATAATTTGAAAACTTGCTACCATAACTATATAAACACAACTTTCACAAGTCCCATTCAATGTAGGCTTGATTCCTCTTTATCCCAGAGTTAAAAACATGCTCACCCAGCCAATGGTGGGATTCCATACTTCAGGCCCTGGGCCTGCAGTGCTTATGGTGAGGGAGCAGGCATCGGGTCTCATGACTGGAGCAGAGAGGCCCTGTGTGTCAGGCTGGAACCCTCAGCTCTCACAGACCTCCTTGCCACCTGATCGCTCTCTTCTTTGCCTTAAGTGATTATTTACTTTGAATGCTTTTTTCCCCCCTAATTACTGTTAACTTCACCCCACCCCCCACCTCCTGCTCCCTGGCTCACCCTGCCTCCACCAGGAAGGCATCAGTCCTGCACCTGCAAATTATATCTCCATGCCCTAATTTATACTACTTGACTTTAGTTGTCAAACAAAACATGAACTTGGTATATACAAGTGGGGTTATCAATACACATCATTTCCTGAACCTGTTATTAGAAATTTATGTATAGCTTTCCTTTGGTACACCTCATCCTGTTTGCTCTTTTTGGGGTCATAATGAATTCACAACTTTTTATAGAATAATTATTTTCTTTTTAATGCTCAAATTGTCACAATTTAGCCCATGGGAGCCCCTTGTAAAAGCTGACTCCTTGGTAGTCTGGAAATATATCTTTTACAATGGCAAGTAGTGTCAGGATGATTTTTATTTTCCTTCTCCTAAGACAAAGAATTAGCTATGAGTAAGAGCAGGGGACCCCGGGAAGTGTCAGTGATTTAGGTCACTTTAGTAAGTATTATGAGTTCACATTTATGTATCTAATTTACTGGAGGCATCATTACTGAGTACTATTTTTGTTAAGAGCAATCTTGATCTAAAATAAGATTTCAAAATATTTCCCTTTTCTGACTACCAGCTTCTGTCTTATCTGATACACTTGTATCCTCTTCCTAACTTTAATGTGCCACACTCTATGTTATTTTCACAGCCATGTGATTAAATCACATCATCTAACCTTTCTGTTACACAAACGTGTACCTATTTAGACCTTGGAACCCTCACCTGGGCTGCAATTATGTTTCCCTGCTCTCTTAAAATCCTTTGTGTCTCATCGGCCATTGTTCTGTATTCATTTAACAACCACCAAATCCTATTAGGAGCCAGAGCTTATGGAATTAGAAATGGAAAACTGACAATGTAAATATGCTTTAGTATCTCTCATAATATTAAAATGAATAAGATGCTTTATGACTATCAGATATAAATAGTAAACTATTTACAAATGATAGTAATTAATGCTACTTTACATACCAAACTATGCCCTAATTTTTGTCTTTGCACTTTGGTGCTCCAGTGTCTGTGCTTGAGGTGGCAGGAAAAGAGAAGGGACAGTTATAGTCCCGGACCTTTCAGTCACTTTTGGCTCAGTTCATTTGAAAATATTAATTCAACAAGCATGTGAGTCCCTACGATGTACCAGGCTCTGTTCTAGGCCCTGGGATGGCTGCCCTCATTGGATTACATTCTAGTGCCGGCAAATAACTCTATACTGAGTAAAGCATGTTTGCTTCCAGGACCTGACGTAGGCATTCTATAACTCCTGTGGAAATCGCTGGATGAGGAAAAGGCCCCATTACTCCCAATGTATAATCTCCCAAATGGAAGTGCTATAGCATGGAATGCTTTTAACAGAATGATGCCTTCCAATGAAAAGGCAGGAATCCGGGACACAGTATAGAGTCATTATTTGAATCACTGTGAGTGATTTTCCTTTGAAATATAAATGTTAACATTCCAGACTTTGCTGGCTTTGTAGAGGGATTAGAAAGTAGGAATGAACTGAGAATGTACCCGAGGGGACTCCGAGCTTGAGAGAAAGAAGGCAACAGAAAGAAGGGGCAGTGAATGCCTGGAGCTGGTCTGCTTGCATCCAGCACATCAGATGGCTTCCCAATCACACACGTGTGTGCAGGACAGTAGTAGCCTGGGCTCTGCTCTCTGCTCACAAGTTTTATTTTATTTTTTAAAATTATTATTGAAGTAGGTATAACATCAGAAAAGTACCTATAACCTAAATATAGAACTCACTGAATTTTCACAACTGAACATACCTATGTAACCAGCCCAGCTTAAAAAGCAAGGTTTTATTTTAATAATATGAATAATTTTGTACATGACATGAAATCCAAAAGGTCAAAAAGGGTATGTGTGAAGTAAATCTCCCTCCCACCCCATTTACTCTTCCAAGAGAAAAAAACATTGTTAGTCGGTGTTTAACCAAAAGATTTTAAGTCAAGCGGATTTATGCCCTAATTTTTGTCTTTGCACTTTGGTGCTCCAGTGTCTGTGCTTGAGGTGGCAGGAAAAGAGAAGGGACAGTTATAGTCCCGGACCTTTCAGTCACTTTTGGCTCAGTTCATTTGAAAATATTAATTCAACAAGCATGTGAGTCCCTACGATGTACCAGGCTCTGTTCTAGGCCCTGGGATGGCTGCCCTCATTGGATTACATTCTAGTGCCGGCAAATAACTCTATACTGAGTAAAGCATGTTTGCTTCCAGGACCTGACGTAGGCATTCTATAACTCCTGTGGAAATCGCTGGATGAGGAAAAGGCCCCATTACTCCCAATGTATAATCTCCCAAATGGAAGTGCTATAGCATGGAATGCTTTTAACAGAATGATGCCTTCCAATGAAAAGGCAGGAATCCGGGACACAGTATAGAGTCATTATTTGAATCACTGTGAGTGATTTTCCTTTGAAATATAAATGTTAACATTCCAGACTTTGCTGGCTTTGTAGAGGGATTAGAAAGTAGGAATGAACTGAGAATGTACCCGAGGGGACTCCGAGCTTGAGAGAAAGAAGGCAACAGAAAGAAGGGGCAGTGAATGCCTGGAGCTGGTCTGCTTGCATCCAGCACATCAGATGGCTTCCCAATCACACACGTGTGTGCAGGACAGTAGTAGCCTGGGCTCTGCTCTCTGCTCACAAGTTTTATTTTATTTTTTAAAATTATTATTGAAGTAGGTATAACATCAGAAAAGTACCTATAACCTAAATATAGAACTCACTGAATTTTCACAACTGAACATACCTATGTAACCAGCCCAGCTTAAAAAGCAAGGTTTTATTTTAATAATATGAATAATTTTGTACATGACATGAAATCCAAAAGGTCAAAAAGGGTATGTGTGAAGTAAATCTCCCTCCCACCCCATTTACTCTTCCAAGAGAAAAAAACATTGTTAGTCGGTGTTTAACCAAAAGATTTTAAGTCAAGCGGATT
>NW_006434367.1:1942568-1956301 GCF_000325575.1 Pteropus alecto
GACAGAGGTGGAGCCTGCCTCTCCCGGGTGTCTAGGGTGGATATGGGGGTGGAGGTGAGAGTGCTCCTCGTGGTCCTTTTTGCAAGCAAGGTACCTGGTGTCTGGGGACGGTCCTCTCCCTGCCAGGTCACAGAGCAGTGGGGGAAGGCTGGAAGCCGGATGCGGTGGCCTACCCCGGGATACTTTTAGTTTGGGGTTCTCCAGTAGGGGAGATTTAAAAATAGCCTGGCTGATGTGGAGAGAGATACAAAGTACTGCTTTTTATGGCAAGTGATGCTGGCCTGTCTGAGGACTGAGTGGAGAGGCTACAAAGAAACTCCTGAGGCGCTGCGACCCTTCAAAGGGCCGCCTAAACTGGGGCAAAGGTGGCGAGTGAGAACCACGCCTGAGCCCCGCCCAGCGATGATGTGTGTTCTTGCCCCAGAAGCTCAGTGAAGGCATTTCATTTAAAAAATAATAGAGAAAGCAGAACTTTTAGCAAAAGGATTTTGTTTTCCTTGAAGAGTGTACATTTTTACTTCAGTCATCTTTTGACCTTCCCCTTGTTAATAAAAAAAATTCAAAAGAATGATTTCTTTTATATATTCATGTGTTACCTGGTGTCAAATGAGCTATTTTGATGCATCAGCTTTGCAGTTAATTTTGAAGCTGATCATCAGATAACGGATATTTATGGATATCTAAGTTGTCCTGAGCTATGTCATTTTGGGGGGTATAAAATAATAAAATTGAGTTTCTGGTCCTCAGGTTTATCAGCTAGTTAGGAAGACAAAACTAGCACTAGCTCATGTGATGTAATAAACGACACTGCAAGAATATAGCTCAGCGTTAATTGTGAAATTAACGACAATTTCTCTGACTTCAGAGGAGAAAGAAAGATCAATAGAGCAAAAAAAAAAAAAATCAGGGAAGTATACCAAGAAGAGGCCTATCTTCAAGTTTAGATAAGATTTCAGTAAGTGCTGGCTGGGTTACACTGAATCAAACCTCCTGGAATTTTTATTGCCTTTTGTAACCGGTAGGTTGGGTGTTAACCTCAGGCTACGTCTTCGCTTTGCGTCAGTATACCTGTTACCCAGGTAAATGCACACAATGTCACTCATACCTGAAGCTTTCTTTATGTCCCTCCCGCCTCTTCTCAAGGTAACAACTTTCCACATATTAACACCATGTATTCATTTTTGTTTCCTTTTGAACATGACATATTTGCCCTCTGTGCCAGCTATCAAGCTATGGCCTCTTGGTTCCAAACTCACCCTTCTAGTCTCTACCTGATGGTGTGAGCAGGACTCCGCCAGTTCCATTCCTATCAGCTGCTCCCCTAAACTCAGCCAGGAGAAGGGAGGGATTTGCTTCTTCCTGCTAGCTTCCTGTTGGCTCCCTTTCCTCCCAATGTCACTCTCGCAATGCTTCTTCCTCCCACCTCAACCAGTGACAGTGCCTTCCCGCAGCAGTAGTTGAGTTTGTAATTTTTCCAAGTCTTGCAGAACCGACCTCAGCGACCCCCAGGATGCCAGGTGGGACACCAGAGAGCTGGGCCCAGGAATCAGGGAAGTACTCCAAGAGGCCCCACCTCTAAGCTTCTAAATTTCAGGAATTCTAGCTTTTTTCTTTTGTTCCCAAGACGGAGGGGCAGTAGCTACCTTCCAAATACCTTCTTGACTTTTATGCATCTAGTTAACATCTTTATACTTAGATAACTATTCTTTATTTTAAATTCTCTCTATTGGAGTACCTTGTGTGGTTCCTCTCTCCTTACTGGGTCCTGACTACATAATTATTCAGGGTTAATTCTTTTGTGTCTGGCTTCTTTCACTCATCATGTTAGTGATGCTCAGCTGTGGTGTTACATGCAGCTATAGTTCATGAATTTCACTTCTGTTTAGCACTCTGTTGTGTAGACATGCCACCATTTATTTATCCAACTACTTTTAGGTAGATTTTCAGGTTTAGCCTATTACATATGATGCTGCTGTGAATATTCTTGCACATGAATTTTGATGCATATTGTATGCATGTCTGTAGGTGTGTCCCAGAGGTGGAATTCTTATGTTATAGGGTATATAGATATTCAACTTTAGTAGATTATACCACATGGTTTTCTAGAATGGTTGTACCAATTACACATCCACCAGCAGTGTAATGAGAGTTCCTATGGTTCACATAGTAACCAGTTCTTGATATGCCAAATTTGTAAACTTCAGCTATTCTGAGATGTGTGGTACTATCTCATTGTATAAGTCATTTATATCTGTATAACAGATTATCTCCACATTTGGTGGCTTAAAACTTCATTATCTCATAGTTTCTGTAAGTCATCATTTCTTTGGGAGCAATTTAGTAGGGTGGTTCTGCTCACAGTCTTTCACTCAGCTCTTGGCAGGAGGCCTCAGTTCCTCACCTCACAGGTCCCTACAGGCTGCTTGAACAGTGGCAGGACACGGCAGTGGCTTCAAGCTGTCTGAGTGATCTAGGAGAGGAGCCAGGGGGAGGCTACAGGGCCTTTGCCTGCTGAATCACAGAAGTCTCATGCTTCCATTTGCTTTATTCTCTCTGTTAGAAGCCAGTGTTGACTCCTAGACTACTCTGAGGAGTGGGGGAGGGGTGGAATTAGGCCCCATGTTTTGAAGGAAGATGTAAAATAGTCCCCTGATGTCTATGAGGGACATGCTCCAAGCCCCCCAGTGGATAACTGAAACTGCAGGTAGTAATGAACCCTATATATTCTATACCGTTTTTCCTATGCATACATACACATATACATACCTATGATAAAGTTTAATTTATAAATTATGCAGAGTAAGAGATTAACAACAACTAATAATACAATAGAACAATTATAATAATACACTGTAATAAAAGTCATGTGAATGTGGTCTCTCAAAATGCTGTACTGTACTCGCTTTTTCATTTAAAGGATGTACATTACGGTTTCTCTTTAGCATATCTAAATTGCCAGCATCACCACTCTTGTGCTTTGGAGTCATTAAGTAAAATAAGAGTTACTTGAACATAAGCACTATGATACAGAGACAGTTGATCTAATAATCAGCTACTAAGTGACACTAATGGGCAAAGAGCACGTACAGTGTGAGGACTCTGGGCAATGAGCTGAGTCACGTTCCAGGTAGGAAAGAGCTAGATTTCATTGCACTACTTAAAACGATGTGCAATTTAAAACTTATGAATTGTTTATTTCTGGACTTTCCCACTTAATACTTTCAGAATGTGGTTGATCGTGGATAACAGAAACTAAGGAAAGTAAAATTGTGGATCAGGAGCACTACTGTATCAAAGAATTTATGACACAGCTCTTTGTTACAATTATGTGTTGCCAATATCTACTCAGTCAGGGGTAATTTCTCTTTTATGCCTTTCAGTGTTTTCCAATGTTTTTGCAGTTAACATATTACTTTTATATTTTAAAATATCTTTAGCAAATAAAGTTTTTGCGGCAGGTTGACAGTAAAAGCAGACCACAGAGAGTTAAAATATCAATGGATGTGAGAGAAGGCAGTAGGTGCTGGCAGGACAGCTATTCACTGGAAATTAGTCACTGACCTGAACATTCCAAACTTGTTTCTTTGGAGACTTGTGAGGGCAGACGTTTAAGAAGCCTTAATTACTCAAGTTCTACTTTCTGTCCTAGATTGTGAAGATGATTCCAAAGATAACATATTATGTTCCCTGCCTTCCCAAAGGGTTACCTCTTGCCCAGAGAGGTAAATGTTTTCAATTCTTCTGTTTGCTTGCTCATAAAAAATGCATAGCCTAGAGCTCAAAATATGAGCTGGAACACTACTTGTAAGCAGTTAAGCAGCAGAAACAATCGGCTGATCTCAATAATCTCTAATCAACATCCCCTTTCCCATGGTTTCTTCAGAAGTGCTTTATCTTTGTTATGGGAAAACTTTCTGCATTGTGTGCCTTTCACCATTATCCTACCAGATAATAAAAATATTTTTAGATATCCTAATTCTTGGTACTTTGTTGTCCTTTGGAACTTAATCTAAAACTCTGTTAGATTAACTTTTTCAGAATTATTAACTTTTTCAGAGCCCCAAATGATGTGAATGGATCAATAGTATTGGTGAAGTCATGCATGTTTTTAAGCAGTTTAACATGAGAAATAAATTTAAAAGCCTCAAGATTTTGTCTTTCCTATTTAGTGTCTTCTGCAATACCGCTGAAGGATTTCTTTCTTAACCTAACCCCTGGCCAGGATGTAGTTTCAATCATCATATGAAGAGGAAACTTATATTTTTAAAATTTTTAAAAATTAAGTTTATTGGGGTAACATTGGTTAATACAATTATATAATTTTCAGGTGTACATTATAATTTGACATCTATATATTCTATTGTGTGTTTACCAGCCAAAGTCCAGTTGAGGAAACTTATTTTGATACTAAAATGGATCACAGGATGAGAAGTCTCATTACAGCAAAGGGCATCTTGCGCCACCTGCTGGGGATATTAATAGTCCTATCCTTTTATGAAGTAATCAGCTTGAGTTTAGTTAGTTCACAACCTGATCACCTTTATTAATTCTGAGTGGCAATTATTTGCCTTGAGACATTCTATGTTTATGTTTCAGAGAAAAACAGAGTAATTTACCCTAGAGAAAAATAATTTCTTTTTAACTACGAGAGGCTTAATTTTTACCTGCCGTGGTCAGACCACGATTCTTTCCTGTCCAGAAGGGACAGAGCTGTTCTATAGCAGGTTTTCTCTTCTTTTTGTATAAGGAAATGAACGAGCCCACGGACAAGACCTGGGCAATGTCCCAGTCCCAGTTTCCAGTCACTTTGTTCCATGTAGATTACAACTTTTTAATGGCATGGGGTACTTCTCTCTGAAGTATAAGCAATTTTGGGTATCTTACAGCACATTGAGATAAAAATAATTTTAACCAAAAATATGCAGTTATTCCAGCTATAATCTGCTCTTATCCCAAAGGATCTCCTAAGGAGGGGCTAAGATAAGAGGTGTAACTAAAAAATAGCTCATTTCTTTAGGGGTGATTGCGGTGGGGGGTGTGTGTGCGTGTGTGCGCATGTGCATGCATGTGTGCATGCATGTGCATTTCCACCAGACTGGTCTCCCTCCCTCCCTCCCTCTCTCCCTCCTTTCTTCCTTTCTCCCTTCTTCTATTCATCTCCACCCCTGCCCCTCCCCCCCACACACAGTTAATGAAAATAATTTAAGAATCTGGTATGCATCCAGAATAAAAACCTTGAGTTAAATAGTCCTTTGTATATTCGTCTGTTGGCAAACTTCCCAGGCTTCAAAATAATGTCAGAAGACCGTGGTATGCACTGAGGAAAGATAACTGGTAAGTAACTCAGTGTTCTTATGGCTCTTGGATGCTGGGCTCAGAAAACGTTGTTACTAGTTAGGCTGTTGGGGCCTCTGCTCCCTAAAGAGACAGAAAGGGTCAATCAAGGATCTGGGCTTGGTGATTCAAAACTTGGCTCTCATGACTTGTCAACAATATCAATTGTTTCTTCGACCACGATCTAGCCTGCAGAGATGCTGAGCCCCTGAACTCTCTACTGTTGGCTGGATTCGTGCTGCTCCCCAATCCCAGCCCTTTACCTCACGCTTATACTTCTCTCTGCCCCGACCCTTGTCCTGGGAGATCCCCACTGTGTGATGGTCTGGACTGCTCCCACTTTTCGACCCTAGCCAGACTCTGCCCATAGATGGACTCCATTAGTTCTGCGCTCCTCACAGAAGGATTTAACAAGGAATTGATTCCCCGTGAACAGCTGGTCCACTGCTTACTTTGGTTACAACTGGTTGTTATTCCAGGCTCAATCTAGCTGCTCCGACTGTGAGTACTTTAAATTCTTATTTTCCCCTGGATGTGATGGCAGTGTTTTCGCATTGAAGGTTCAGCAAGTTTTACTTGCAGGGATTTAAGAAAATTGCTTTGTCTAATATGGACTGAAATCCCAATGAACTGATTCCAAAACCACAGAGTCTGCTTCTTTACAGAAATGCAGTAGAAGGACCCATTGGAGAAGAAGACCATTGGGGTCACAAATAGTAAGGACTTATTGTGCTTGTTTTGTGCTCACAGGGCGGTCTAAAAGCTATCTTACTTTTTTTCCTATTGTTTCTAAATATAGGGGGAATGCGAGTGTGTCTACTTTCGACACGTGTTTTAGATAATTAGTATTTGAACATCTCTGTGTTAGAATAAAAAGCAGTCTATTTTGTCTCAAATTTCTTTTGTGAAGTTATGAAAATAATTTTGAATACTATCTCTGAGACTATTATGTCTTCACAGGAAATTGCTCAGATTTTCTTGATGGTCTCTTTATTCTTCTGCCCTATCTCTCGAAATGATACCTACTCTTATGCAAGCCAAGTGTTTCAGAAGACAGTTTTGCTCATTTCTTTTGGGAAGGTGTAGGTGGCACCAGAGCTGAAGTTCATTTCACTAGATTTTAAAAATTATAATTATCACCACAAATTAAATAAACTAAAGCTTTAAAAGTGTCACAGCACAATAGAATACTTTCTTATGAACTGGTGATGATACTAGTGAAGAAAACAAAGAAACCTCGGGTTTTTCAAATTTAGCTAATGGGATTTCATTGGTTGACATAGTCAATAATACACAATGAAGCAAAGACTGGTTAACATTTTGGTGAAAAATCAGAAGTACCAGCTTTCGCCCTTACTAGTTGTGTGACCTTAGGTAGGTTACTTTACCTTTCTGAGCTTTAGTTTCTCAACTGTAAAAAAGGGATGATAATAATAGGAATAATCTCAGGATCATTGTTCTCATTTAATTCTCTTGAACGAGTTATTAGTGTTTATGGGGCAGAGCATATAGTAAGTGCTCAATAAATGTTACCTAAAGAAGCAAACTAGCTTCAGTTCCCTTTTTAAAATATGTGGTAACTAGCTTCTCTGTAACCATCATGAATGGTCCCCACCTCCTGTTATTCATACTGTTGTGAGTCCCTTCTCATATTGTACCAGAGTTATTCTGTGTGACCAATAGAACATGACAGAAGTCATGGTGTGTAAGTTCTGAGATTAGGCTATAAAGGCTGTGGCTTCTACCATCTTGGTCTCCTCACTCTAGGAGAGACATTCAGGCTGCTGACAGTTGGCCTAGTTGGCAAGGAACTGGGATATCTGGCCAACAGCTGAGGAGGAGCTAGAGCCTACCAACAACCATGTGAATGAGCCAGGTGACGGCAGTGCTGGCTTCAGCTTCAGGTGATGGCAGTGCTGGCTGACAGCTTAACTTCGGCCTCATGAGAGACTGTATGAGATCTTTCAGCACCTAAAATAGTGCCATATCTTATAGTTAGTGGTGTCTGAGATTTGAAGAAATATCTCATTTCCCGAAATCACATCATAGTTATGCAATTAATCTTTTTTTCCTTATGAACCACACTTCTAGAACTGCCACGATCTTTATCTTTGGAATAAATGACTGAATATCTGAAACAAGGATGCATAGGCACATTTGCCATCTAGAGGGATTTCAACAATTATTGACCAGCCGTGAAACTAACTTGTCACTGTGCACTTTTTTTGCATCGAAGGTGCTGCTAGAGATGTTGATAGTGGTTAAGAGTGGCTGGCGACTTAAAACCTATAAAAGTTTTCTTAGCAGGCACAGAGAGAGAGAGAGGCTGTTTAATGTGAATCGTCTGGTGGTGCCAGGACTTTATTCTTGTGGCTTTTAAATCTCATCCACAAATCACTGATAGGTTGGTCACTTAAATTATGGGATAGGATGCAGCTTGGGGAAGGGTGTCTCCTTCTGTGCCCCCTCACCATATCCCACATCCTATGTCAGCCAGTGCTGGAAGTAGTTCGAGATGAGAGGGAGGGAAGGAGGAAGAAAGAAATATAAATGAAATGCTTCAAAATTTCTCCAGGGTAACAAGGTAGTTTGTCAGCAGAGAAAATTTGGGTCTCTAGAATTAAACTCTTGCATGTTTATTTAGAACTAACACAGATCACTAACATTCTAGAAATGCATTTTCTAGGTTATCAGAGAACTAATGTGTTAATTGTAGGGTATGATCTAATAGGACTTTCATGAGCTCCATATTGATTACATAATTGTTACTTCTGCTTTGTTATTGGCTTGTAGACTCCTCTCTTTCTATTTTCTCTCCATCACCCTAACATAGTACTTCAGCTGCAGTCTTTTGACTGACCCTCCAATCTGTGCCCCATAATGCTGCCACAAGCTTCCTAAACCAGTACCTTCACTGCTCACACATTGCAACAGATTCTGTGGTCAGCAAAATAATGTCCCCACCTCCTTCTCCCAGGACGTCCAGTTCTAATCCCCAGAACTGTGAATATGTTAACTTACATGGCAAAGGGAAATTAGGGTTGTAAGATGGAATTAGAGTTGCTGTGGTATAATGAGAAAGATATTCGGTCTTTGTCCCCATTTTCTGTCACAGAACTCCTAAAACTCTTGGAATTTCTGGAATAATAAGGATGATAGGAGCATCTTTTGTTGTAATGAGGTGACCCTTAGTGGGTTCTTAGCATCAAGATAGTAGCTGATCACCAGAAAGGCCAAGCCTTGATTAGAAGCTTGAAAATTTCATTCTCCATTCCCCCAGCCTCTGGGAGGAAGGAGATTGAGTTCATTAGTAATGTCCACTCATGCCACATTATGAAACTTCTATAAAAACCCTTAAGTGATAGGATTTGGGGAGCTTCCGCATCCGTAAACACATCCCTGTGCTGGGAGGGTGGCACACCCTAACTCCAGAGGGACAGAGGCCCCTGCACTTAGGACACATTGTACCTTGGCCTATGTACCTCTTCATCTGGTTATATTTGCATCTTTTATAATAAACTCTAATAGTAAGTATAGCATTTTTCTGAGTTCTGTGAGTAATTCTAGCAAATTATTGAAACATGGTGGAGGTGTGGTGGTGGGGTTGTGGGAACCCCTGACTTTGAAGCCGAGTTGGACAGAAGTGAGGCTAACCCAGGGATCTGATATTTTCCAAGTGGTATCTGAAGTGAAGTGAGTCTTGTGGGATGAACCTTTAAATATGTGCAGTCCGATGCTAACTATGGGTAGTTAGTATCAGAATTGAATTGTAGGATACCCAGCTGGTGCTGGAGAGCTGGAGGAGTAGTCTTGAGAAAGACACTATGTACCAGGATAGAAAAAACTGCTCAATTGCTAATCAGTTGACTTTTAAAAAGGGCCAGTATCCTGGATTACCCGGGTGAGCCCAATATAATTATATAAAATCCTTAAAAGTAGAAGAGGGAGGTGGAAGAGAAGGTCAAAGAAGGTCAAAGTAGTAGCATGTGAAAAGGCTCTGACCTACCATTGCTGGTTTTGCAGATGGAGGAAGTGACCATGAGCCAAGGAATATAGGTGGCCTCCAAATGCTGAAAATGCTGGAAATAGATTCTCCCCTAGAGCCTCTAGAAGGAATGCAGTCTTGTAGACATCTGAATTTTAGCCCAGGGAGACTCATGTAGGACTTACAATCTACAGAAATGTAAGATAATAAATTTGTGAGTTTTCAAGCCTCTATATTTGTTGCTAATCTGTTACAGCAGTAATAAAAAACTAATACAGATAACATTTTGATCTTGGTCTTAACGTCATGCTAGACAGCACCCTACTTTCTCTCTAACTGATCCAAAGCCTGCCTACTTTAACACTTAAATTGTCTCATTTGTTTTGCATTGCTTTCCAGCTAGAGTTAACATTTCTTGAGCACATATTTACAATTTATCCCCATATCCATGGATTCTGTACTTGTGAATTCACCTACTTGCTAAAATTCATCTGTAACCCCCAAATCATTCACAGATATGTGCAGGAGACAGAAGAGTGTCGTTTCCCAACACACATGTTTCTAGTCAAGGCTAAACAAGGCCATGCTCTGCTTTCTTGTTTCAGCTCTCGTGTTGTAAACAAGTGTCCTTTAGTGCCATGTTCTGTTTTTGCATTTTTGTACTTTCATTTGGTGATTTTGATATTTAAAATGGCCCCAAGCATAGAGCTGAAAGGCTGTCAAGTGTTCCTAAGCACAAGAAGGCTGTTATGTACTTATGAAGAAATAATGTATGTTAGATAAGCTTCATTCAGGCATGCGTCATAGTGCTGTAGGCTGTGAGTTCAATAATAATGAGTCAAAAAAATTTATTAAATAAGGTGTCTTTAAACAGAAACACATATAAAACAAGGTTATGTATTGATTTGCTGAAAAAAATGTGACCAGTGGCTCACAGGAACCTAACCCTCTATTTCCCCTAGGAGCAATGGTTCAGTATTCACTAATGCAGTGAATACCTCAAATAAAGAGAAATGATTATATTTTTATTCACTAATATAAGCTAACACAATGTTGGCACATAGAAGCTACTTAATAACTGCCTTTTGATTGATTTGGGGGTTGGGGGGAACCCAGAGCAGGTAAATTTTATTATAGTGAAGTATGTGCCATACGTTTTGTGGTTTGCATAGTATATAATGAGTTTTATTTGTTCTATGTAAATATCTTCTCATGTCTGGTTCAACTAAGACTGAGAATGAAGTGCTCCCAAATATATTGTTGTTCTCTAATAGCTATATAGTTTATCTAAGCTGTATTGGTGTGAAAAAACTAGAACATGTGTATATTAAAAGAGCAAGGGCTCCATCTTCTCATTTTAGAGAGAAGGTGAGAATAATCTCATGGGGAGAATGTTTCAAATTTCAACTTTTCATTTATATAACCTTAAAGAACTTTGAAAAACCAGTTACCCCCTCACCCATTTTAAGTTGTCCTCTAATATTTTCTTCATAAGTTTAGAGAGTTGCAAAGGATTCAGTTGCTAGTCTAATGTAAATATAGACACACCTCAGAGATAATATGGGTTCGGTTCCAGATTATTGCGATAAAGCAAGTCACACAAGTCTTTTGGTTTCCCAGTGCATATAAAAGTTATGTTGACACTATACTGTAGTCTATTAAATATGTAATAGCATTATGTCTAAAAAATGTACATGTCTTAATTAAAAAATACTTTATTGCTAAAAAATGTTAACCATCACCTGAGCCTTCAGTGAGTGGGTCTTGCCTCAATGTTGGTGGCTGCTGACTGATCAGGGTGGTGGTTGCTGAAGGTTGAGGTGGCTGTGGCAATTTCTTTAATGATGAAGTTTACCACATAAGTTGACTTTTCCTTTCACTTAAACACTTAGAGGCCGCTGTAGGGTTGTTAATTGGCCTAATTTCAACATTGCTGTGTCTCAAGAAATAGGAAGACCCGAGAAAAGGGAGAGAGACAGGGGATGGCTGGTAGGTGGAACAGTCAGAACACATGTACCTTTATCAATTAAGTTCTCCATCTTATATGGTTGGAGTTTGTGATGCCCCCAAAACAATTGCAATAAAGACATCAAAGATCACTGATCACAGATAACCACAACAAATATGATAATAATAAGAAAGTTCAAAATATTACAAGAATTACCAAAATGTGACAGAGACATGAAGTAAGCAAATGCTGTTGGAAAAATGATGTCTATACACTTGCGAGATGCAGGGTTACCACAAACCTTCAATTCGTATAAAACACAATATCTGAGAAGTGCAATAAAGTGAAGTACAATAAAACGAGGTATGCTTGAACCAACACATTTAAATTAAGTGTTACATTTGTCTTTTAAAGGTATCCAAGGAAATATAAATGCCATAGTGATTTGATACCCATCTCTATACTTAAAAAAACAATGCACAAGCTTTTTTTTAATAATCAGAAATCTTACCTTTTCTTCTCATTTTGAAGTCATATTTTCATCGTATGTGCTTATACTTGAAAGTCTTTTGTTGGTCTCTGCATGAAGATATGTATATAAATGAAAATTAAAACTTTGGAAGGTTTCCTGTAACCACAAAGCCTTAGGTATTTAATTATTTCCTTTGTATTAATTCAGAACAAGGTTAATGAGAAGTGTTTTCTGTCCTTAAGGAAAATACATTCTTCATGGGAAGTCAAGAACCCTGTGCAGAAAACATTAAGATACCTGTTGAGCTATTTACAGACTTGATGCATAGGATTTTAGAAAGAAGGCAGACCCCAGGAGATGGAGTACCTCGGCCACTAAGCTGGAGTTGCATGAGTGGAGAATTCCATATCAGGAGAAGTTGCTAACTTTTTATTTTTTGCTTGAAATATCTATGTCCAGTTACCTGTGACTCAGGTAAGTTCTATTTAAGGTATTGTACTAAGTTCTAGGGATACAATGGTGAATAAAGGACTTAATATACTCATATGGACTGTTTCTTTTCTTCTAGTGGTTGTGGTGAGGACAGGAATATATCTGGAAAGAGACCATCATTCAAGGAGAAAAAGCAGAAAAAAGTGATGAGAATAGCAAACAGAACAAGAAGATAATCTTAAAAAATAAAAGTAATTAATTACAATACTGGAAGTAGCAATATTTTTTTCTTCTGATTCGTTTACTGCCATTGAATTGCATTTATTTTCTTTTGAAACTCTGGCTGAGTTTACATATGAGAAAAAACTGAACTATGACATGGCCTATAAATTAATTTAAATCATTTTAATTACTCTATATTGCGGCAGGGATTAATAATGATTAACACAGTCCCAAAGACCAGGTTATATGTCATAATGCGATTTGAGACATTATATTTATGTTTATAAAACCCAAGATTTAAATGAATTAGTATTTTTTTAATGAGTTTAGTTTTGCTGAGGACATACTTTTGCAGACTGTGTACTGACAAGTTTAAACCAACATATCAAGGGTAATATTTATGGAGCCTTCATTTTAGAGTGAACATCAAAGACAAGAAAAAGAACTTGAATTCCAAAAAGAAAAGTGGAACATCTCCATGTAATAATTGTCAAGCTGCTGGGTTCCAGAGTACAGTGAGGCACTTACTAACAAAAAGTCATTGTTTTATTCTAAGCCTTTGAAATCCTCTCAGTGGGGTGGATATGTGGAATTCTTAAAATGACAGTGATTCTTTAACCCAGGATACTGAGGAATATGATTTTTGGGTTTCATAATTTAATAGACATTTACCTAGAGTCCCAGGAGAAGTCCTGGCTTGGATATTGATGCAGAGTTATAGAAAACACTGGAGAAAAAAGGAAACACAGTCATGTAGCAGTTTCTGACAGAAAACAAAGTATTTGTAATGTATTAAAATTCACAGAACTACTAAGATAGCAATTACATATAGTCATAAACATTTCAAAATTTGGAGATTGGATTAAACATGGCGACGTGAGAGACTTTTCCGGATCTCTCCCCTTGAAACAACAATAAGCTGAACACCTAAAACTCAACAAAAAACACCCAAACTGCACACCAGCATATCTGAGTGTGGGATCTGCTCATAAGAACTACCACAGGTCAGAACCCACAAGTCAGAACCACGGGCAGTGGACTGGGAGAAACAAAGAAGCTGCCTCTCGCAGCCAGAGCTCCCTGTAGGAGGCTAGGGAGGGGAGAAGGAGTGGTGAATTCCCTGAACAGCCCTGCCTGAGAGTGCCGTGAGCTCCACATGGCCGGCAGCAGTGCCCAATCATCAAGGCAGAAGGCAGAGAAACAGGGATGGCTGAAAAGCAGAAACGGCAGAGAAACAGCAGTTGATTTTACCAGCTGTGGTTGCAAAACTGAGGCTGAGCAGCAGCCTCTAACCCCCAACCCAGAAGGCCCCCTACCCCATACCCTCCGAGAAGGAATGC
>NW_006434367.1:1956342-1957645 GCF_000325575.1 Pteropus alecto
CCCAGAGGGCCCCTCCCGCCATACCCTGAGATGGAACGTTGTGGAGCCCCAGGGGAATCTGAGCAAATGCTAATGAAACTGTCACTAACACTGACAGGAACTGAGACTGAGGGTAGCAAGCATGATTAAACATCTATAAGGGAAAAAAAGACATTATTAACACTTTATATAAAGCAGAGCTCCAAGAGGCTTAGATGCCACCTACTGGAAAACAAAAGAAAAACACCTTATTTGCAACAGGCTAGGGACCATTATATAATAAATCTTCTTTCTGGGGAAAAAAAAGAAAAAAGAAAAAAAGCAGAACACACTTCCATTAATGCCCAGGTGGAGAAATAGTCCATTAAACAAAATGAACAGCCAAGGTGACAAGGCATCTCAGAAAGAAAGATAGAAATCTCCAGAAAATAAGATTCAGACATAGAAATATGTGACTTAAATGGCAGAGAATTCAAGATGGTACTTCTGAAAAAACTCAGTGAGATCCGAAACGAATCATATCAACAATTTCAGGAATTGAAAAAACAACTAGATGAGCAGAATTAGTTCTTTAGCAAGGAGATTGGAATCCTCAAAAAGAACTGAATAGACCTTCTGAAGATAAAGAACACATTGCAAGAGTTGAAAAATGAAATAGTAAGCTTGGGAAATAGAGTCAACCAAATGGAGGAAAAATCAGTGATATCGAGGACAGAAATCTAGAAATAAATCAGAAGGAAGAAGACAGAAACTGAAGAATGAAAAATAATGAAAGAGAAATACAAGAACTAGCCGATACCATCAAGAGGGGAAACGTAAGAATAAAGGGAATTCTCGAAGGGGAGGAAAAGGAGCAGTGATTAGAAAGCATTTTCAGACAAATAGTGGATGAGAATTTCCCAAATCTAAGGAATGAGCTGGAGCTTGGAATTCAAGAAGTCAATAGAACACACAATTATCTCAACCCGAAAAAGCCTTCTCTAAGACACATCGTATTAAAATTATCAAAAATCGACGATAAAGGCAGAATTCTCAGGGCAGCCAGGGAAAAAAGATGGTAACGTATAATGGAAAACCCATTAGATTATTGTCAGATTTCTCAGCACAAACTTTACAAGCCAGAAAGGAGGGGAATCAAATATTTAAACTATTCAATGAAAGGAACTTCCAGCCAAGAATAATGTACCCAGCTAAGCTCTCCTTTAGATATGAAGGAGAAATAAAGACCTTTCCAGACATACAAAAATTGAGGGAATTCTCCATTACGAGGCCTGTACTACAGGAAATACTGAAAAAGTTCAGCTCACCTAAAACAAAATGACAT
>NW_006434367.1:1959461-1978309 GCF_000325575.1 Pteropus alecto
ACAGTGATGATTCAACATACATAAATTGATTAATGTGATACACCACATAAACAAATTAAAAAATAAAAATCATATGATCATATCAATAGATGCAGAAAAGCCTTAGATAAGATTCGGCACCCATTTATGATCAAAACACTTAACAAAATTGATATAGAAGCAAATTACCTTAATATAATAAAGGCCATATGTGACAGACCCTCAGCCAACATTATACTTAATGGTGAAAAACTAAAAACCTTCCATCTAAGATCAGAAACAAGGCAAGGCCGTCCACTATCACCGCTGTGATTCAATATAACATTGGAGGTCCTAGCGAGTGCAATCAGGCAAGAGAAAGATATACAAGGCATCCAAATAGGAAACAAAGAAGTCAAACTGTCACTATTTGTGGATGACATGATTCTCTATATAGAAAACCCTAAAGCCTTCAGAACACTACTAGAAACAAGAAGCAACTACAGTAATTTTCTGGATACAAAATCAACGTTCAAAAATCCATAGCATTCCTGTACCGTAATAGTGATGTGTCAGAAAAAGAAGTGGAAAAAAAGAGTTCCTTTTGCAATTGCAACAAAAAGAATAAAATACCTAGGAATAAATTTAACAAAACATGTGAAGGACTTATATAATGAAAACTATAAGACCCTATTAAAAGAAATTGAAGAAGACACGAAATTGGAAGATACTCCATGTTCTTGGATTGGAAGAATCAACATAGTTAAAATGACCATGTTACCTAAAGCGTTATACAGATTTAATGCAATCCCCATCAAAATCCAGTCGGCATTTTTTAAAGAAATAGAACAAAAAGTCATCAGATTGGTATGGATGCACAAAAGACCCTGGATTGCCAAAGCCATCCTGAGAAAAAAGAATGAGGCCAGAGGCATCACTCTGCCCGACTTCAAATTATATTACAAAGCGACAGTAATCAAAATGGCATGGTATTGGCAGAAAAATAGACACACAAACAAGTGGAACGGAATCGAGAATCCAGAAATAAACCTGTATTTATATGGGCAAATAATTTTCAACAAAAACGCCAAAAATATACAGTGGAGAAAGGAAAGCCCCCTTAATAAATGGTGCTGGGAAAACTTGAAAGCCATCTGCAAAAGAATGAATCTAGACTGTTGTCTATCACCACACAATTAACTCAGACTATCACCAAAATTAACTCAAAATGGGTTAAAGACCTGAATATAAGACCAGAAACAATAAAATGCATAGAAGAAAACATAGGAACTAAATCAAGGACCTTGGGCTTAAAGAGAATTTTATGAATTTGACCCCAAAGGCAAGGGAAGTAAGAGGAAAAATAAATAAATGTGACCATATCAAACTAAAAAGCTTCTGCTCAGCGAAAGAAACCGTCAACAAGGTAGAGAGACAACCATCTGAATGGGGAAATATATTTGCAAGCAACACTTCTGATAAGGCCCTAATATCGAAAATATAGAGAACTCATATGACTCAATAACAACCAAAAAAACCAAATGATCCAATCAAAAAATGGGCAGAGGACCTGAAAAGACACTTCTACCCAGAGGACATACAAATGGCCAACAAATATTTGAAAAGATGTTCAACATCGCTAGCTATTAGAGAAATGCAAATCAAAACCACAATGAGATACCATCTTACACCTGTTAGAATGGCTATAATCACCAGGACAAGTAATAACAAATGTTGGAGAGGATGTGGAGAATAGGAACCCTCATACACTGCTGGTGGGACTGCAAATTGGTATAGCCACCATGGAAAGTGGTATGGAGGTTCCTCAAAAAACTAAGAATCGATCTACCTTATGATCCAGCAATTGCTCTACTAGGTTTTTACCCCAAAGACTTGAAAACTCATATTCGAAAAGCTATTTGCACACTGATGTCCATAGGAGCATTATTCACAGTGGTCAGGACATGGAAGCAACTGAAGTGTCCTACAATAGATGATTGGCTAAAGAAGCTGTAGTATATATATACAATGGAATATTACTCAGCCATAAGAAGATATGAAATACTGCCATTTGTGACAACATGGATGGATCTTGAAAGAATCATTCTAAGCAAAATAAGCCAGACAGAAAAGGTTGAAAATCACAAGATATCACATATGTGGGATATAAACCTAAAAGCAACAAATGAACAAGACAAACAAACAGAGACTCATGGACATGGACAATGGACTAATGGTTACCAGAAGGGAGAGGAGAGGGGGAAAATAAAAAAATAAAATGTTAAAAAATTATGTATATGTACTATGAAAAAAATAAACTAGCATTTAAAATAAATAAATATATATATAACATTTCAAAATTTAAGTAAAAACAAAGTAGAGATCATGTTTCTACATTGTGGGTTTAGAAGAGTCCATGGGAATTTTATTGTTTAGTGTAACATGTTTAGCACTTGCAACTGTAATACATGTTTTGTTTTCTATTTTATTTAAATTCCCAACCTCAGAACAGAATATTGGGATGTGTTGGAGTACAGAGTAAGGGCTTATGATGACTTTGAAAGGATGTACCCATTGGAGTGTGTGTGTGTGTGTGTTTGTTGAACATGGGTGTTAAGGAGACACTTACCAGAAGCTGAGTGGGGCTGATAAGAGTGGAGAGGCGAGGGCCACAGTCATGATAAGAAATGCTCATGTTAGTTGACTGCTACAGCTTCCTGCTCCCCATTCCCCATTTGCTCTCTAGCTCTGGATAATAGAGGCACAAACACACAAATAGGCCCCCATGCCATTGTTCACATAGGGTGGGACAGCCACCCCAGTTTATGGTTATCTCTCTGGCTGGCCAATGTAATTATAATGATAATAGCTTATCTTTACTGAGCACTAAGTGTGTGCCAGACACTATTCTAATATTTACTATCTAGCGAAATGTTTAATCTTCACAGTAGCATTATGAAATAGGTACTGCTATTATTCCCACTTTGCAGATACGGAACAAAGAGATTCAGTAACCTGTCCAAGGCCACAAAGTTAATAAGTGGTAGAGTTGGGACTTAAATCCAGGAAGTTAATCCCACAGTCGAAGTGCCTAACCGTTACACTAAACTGAATCTGTAGATTCACAGAGATACATCTAGTTATAGCTAGTTCCAAGTTGTCAGGTGGCACCATTTACAGGTCATTTCAAGAACTTTGTAAGTTCCAGGCTTATTTCAAATTAAAGGTCTCATTGCACATTATATTAAACATTAAAATGCACCCCATCCACATCAAAAACTATATATGGATTTGTAGTTTTATTGTAATACATTTGAAGAATTTTAAAAAGACTAATTTTGCTTTTGAAGTGATTTAATCTTGAATAACAGTTTATATTCGACTCTGATTTCTTGGTAATCATTAGGCATACTCAGGAGTGTGATCAAAGTAAGAAAAAATGTTTTCAAATGCAATAATATTTTATAAATATTCAATTTTACAATGAAGAAATTTACTACATTTTATAGAATGTTAATAAAACATATTAACTTTAATTTCACAGTTTTCCTTTTTATATTTTGGAATAATTTTTTTAAATTCTAAAATAAAATACAAACAAAGAAAACCACACAGACCAAATATGTGGGTTAATGAATTATTCTGAGGCAAGTGCTCTTGTAATTGCCACCAAAGTCAAGGAATGCAAGTTTGCCAGCCCTCCAGAAGATCCCGCCTATGAGCCTGTCTCAATCACATCACCTGCCCCCAAAAGTAACCACTATCCTGTCTTCTATAGTAATTATTTCCCAATGTTTCTTTGTAGTTTTATTACCCAGGTAGACAATAGACAATATCTGTAGAGTTTATCCTATAGAATTTCCCAGTCTGGATTTTATTGATTGTTGATAGCATACTCATAGCATAATTCAACATGTTCCAATCTCCTCAGTATGTCACGCAAATTGTCAACTTGATCAGAAGCTTGATAAGATTCTTCCCTTTAGCAAGACTATAGGATGTAGTGTGTTGTTTCGTCACTCAGAAGAAAGCTAATGCTGATGTGTAATGCTAGAAGTTATCACTGCTCAGTGTCGAGATCCATTAATTCAACAAGAGTTACGAAGTAGAATATTCTAATTATATCAGTCTTTTCATCTATTCATTTGCAATACTCCCATAAAGCATTCCATGATCAACTCTTTAGTAACCCACTGTATAGTACATATATGAAAGGCAGAATAAATTTTTTTTCTTTCCCTTTATTTTTTGGTCTGCTGATTATATACTCATGGTACAGTTCAAAAATTAGTTTTTGAAAAATTGTTTAAGTATTCAATAAATGTTGGCCTTTTTCTTCACTAAGTATGAATGAACATTTTAAAAAATGAAATGTGATCACCTTATACATTTCTACTCTATAACCTGTTTTTTCCCCCCACTTCACAATATATCCTGGATACCTTTTTATATTAGTATGAAGAAGTCTGCTTCATTCTTTTCAGTAGCTACATTATCGTATTAATTAGTGGGCCATAATTTGTTTAACTAGTCTGTCAATGGGCATTTGGATTGTCTATCTTACGAAGGATGCTGCAATGAACATTTTTCTTTTTTTACCTTTGCTCACTTGCAAAGTATTTTTTAGGGTAAATTTATAGAAGTGGAATTTCAAAATGAAAAGCAATTTTTCTTTAAAAGTAAATGTCAATAATACATAAAACATCATTGTAAAAATCTATGATGTGTACATCAGTGCTGAACAATGCAGATAGACTAAATGGTCTCCACTTTTTCTCCACGTCATTACCAACACTTGTTTGTTGACTTTTTGATAACAGCCATTCTGACAGATGTGAGGTGAATCTCACTGTGGTTTTAATTTGCATTTCCCTGATGATTAGTGATGTTGAGCATCTTTTTATGTGTCTGTTGGCCATCTGTATGTCTTTCTTGGAGAAATGTCCTCTGCCTATTTTTAAATCAGATTGTTCATTTTGGGGGGATTTGCGTTGTATGAATTCTTTATCTGTCCAGTTTTTTGAAGAGACTGTCTTTACCTCATTGTATAGTCTTGCTTTCTTTGTCATAGATTAACTGATCATGAAAGCATGGATTTATTTCTGGGCTTGCTATCCTGTTCCATTGATCTATGTGTCTGTTTTTGTGCCAGTACCATGCTGTTTTGATTATTATAGTTTTGTAGTATAATTTGATATCATGTAGCATTATACCTCCAACTTTGTCCTTCTTTTAAGATTGCATAGGGTATTCAGCATCTTTTGTGGTTCCATATAAAGTTTAAAATTATTTGTTTTAGTTCTGCGAAGACTTTCATCGGTATTTTCACAGGTATTGCATTGTATTTGTGGATTTCTTTGGGTAATATGAACATTTTAGTGATATTAATTCTTCCAATCCCTGAGCATGGTATAACCTTCTTCAATTCCTTTCTACAATGTCTTATGGTTTTTAGAGTACAGGTATTTTACTTCCTTGGTTAAATTTATTCCTACATATTTTATTCTTTTTGATGCAGTTGTAAATGGAATTGTTTCCTTAATTTCTCTTTCCGATAGTTGGTTGTTAGTGTATAAAATGCCACAGATTTCTGAATATTAATTTTGTATCATGCAAGTTTACTGAATTTCTTTATTAGTTCTAACAGGTTTTTTTTGTGTGGAATCTTTAGGATTTTCTATATATAGTATCATGTCATCTGCAAATAGTGACAGTTTTACTTTTTCCTTTCCACTTTGGATGACTCTTATTTCTTTTTCTTGTCTGATTGCTGTGGTCAGGACTTCCAGTGCTATGTTGAATAAAAGTGATGATAGTAGGCCAACTTGTTTTATTCCTGATCTTAGAGAAAAAGTTTTCAGCTTTTCATCGTTGAGTATGATGTGAACTAATAAACCTTTATTATATTGAAGTATGCTCCCTATGTGCCCATTTTGCTGAGAGTTTTAAAATAATTTTCCTGCATTTATTGATATGATCATATGATCTTTATCCTTCATTTTATTTACATGGTATTTCACATTGATTGATTCGTGAATATTGACCAATCATGCATCCTTGGAATCAATCCCACTTGATCATGGTGTGTGATCTTTTTAATGTATTGCTGAATTCAGTCTGCTTATATTTTGTTGAGGATTTTTGCATCTGTGTTTGACAGGGATATTGCTTTTTTTTTTTCTTTTTTTTCTTTTTTTGGTAATGTCTTTGCCTGGTTTTGGTATCAAGGGAGTCCTGGCCTTGTAAAATGAATTTAGAAGCTTTCCCTCCTCTTCGATTTTTTGGAATAATTTGAGAAGGATACATATTAATTCTTTAAATGTTTGGTAAAATTCACCTGTGAAGCCATCTGGTCCAGGACTTTTGTTTGTTGGGAGTTTTTTGATTACCATTTCAATTTTGTTGAAAATTTGTCTGTTCAGATTTTCTATATCTTCTTGATTTAGTCTTTATCCGTTTCTTCTAGGTTGTCCAATGTGTTGGCATATAATTTTTTTGTAGTTTTTCTTGATAATGTTTTGTGCTTCTGTGATGTTGGTCATCACTTCTCTTTCAAATTTGATTTTATTTATTTGGGCTCTCTTTTTTTCTTGATGAGTGTATCTAAAGTTTTATCAACTTTGTTTATCTTTCTGAAGAAATATTGAACCATAGTTTATTGATCTTTATTTTTTCTGTCTCTATTTCATTCATTTCTACTCTGATCTTTATTATTTCCTTCTTACTATTCCTGTTGGGCTGTTTATTGTTCTTTTTCTAGCTTCTTTAAGTGTAAGGTTAGATTGTTTATTTGAGATTTTTCTTGTTTCTTAAAGTAGGCCTGTATTGCTATGAATTTTCCTCTTAGAATTGCTTTTGCTGAGCAAGTATATTTTGGGTCATTGTGTTTCTATTTTCATTTATCTCCAGATATCTCTTGATTTCCTCCTCGGTAACCCATTGACTATTTAGTAGCATATTTTGTATCCTTCACACGTTTTTTTCCCCCAGTTTTCTTCTGTAATTGATTTCTAGTTTCCTACTATTGTGACCAGAGAAGATGTTTGATATAATTTCAGTTTTCTTAAATTATATTGAGACTTGTTTTGTGGCCTAACATTTGATCTATTCTGGAAAATGTTCCACGTGTATTATTTTTAAATGTGTACTCTGCTGTTTTTGGGTGAAATGTTCTGTAAATATTTATTAAGTCTATCTGGTCTAATATATCATTCAAGGCCACTGATTCCTTGTTGATTTTCTGTCTGGATGATCTATCTATTGATGTAAGTGGAGTATCACAGTCCCTATTGTTGTATTACTATTGATCTTGCCCTTTATGTCTTTCAATATTTGCTTTATATATTTAGTTGCTCCTATGTTAGGTACATAGATGTTTATGACAGTTATATCCTCTTATTGGATCCCTTTATCATTATATAATGGCTTTCTTTGTCTCTTATTACAGCCTTTATTTTGAAGTCTATTTTATCTGATATAAGTGTTGCTAGCCCAGTTTTTAAAAATTTTCATTTGCATAAAATATAATTTTCAATTCCTTCACTTTTAGTCTCTGTGTGTCTTTCCACCTAAGTGACACACTTGTAGGCAGCGTATGTACAGGTCGTGTTTGTTTTTTTTTTAAATCAATTCAACCACACTTTGTCTTTTCATTGGAGCCCATTTACATGTAGTCCATTTACATTTAAATAGTTATTGATAAACTATGTATTTATTGCCACTTTATTGTTTTCTGGTTCTTCTCTGTTCCTTACTTTTTGCCTTGTAATCTTTTCTTGTACATCGATGAATTTCTATAGTTATTTGTTTGGAATTTTTTCTCTTTATTTTGTATATCTTTTATAGCTTTTTTGGTTTGTGGTTACTGAGATTCATATAACCAAGTCATGTTTATAGCAGTCTATTTTAAGTTTGTGGTCCCTTAAATTTAAACATATTCTAAAAGCACTACATTTTTACTCACTCCCCTCCCATATTTATGTTTTTGTCATTATATTTTACACATTGTGTATGTCCCTTAATTTATTATTATATTTAGACACTATCTTACTACTTTTGTCTTTTGATCCTCATACTAGTTTTGTAATTGGTTGATCCACTATGTTCACTAAGTGTTCACCTCTATAAGTGAGATTCACTCCTCCCTCCATATATTTTCTTATTTTTAGTTTTAGCCTTTTCCATAAAAAAAAAAAAAAAAGTCTCTTTAACACTTCTCGCAATGCTAGGTTAGTGGTGATGAACTTCTTTAGCTTTTGCTTGTCAGTGAAACTCTATCTCTCCAATTCTGAATGATAAGCTTGCTGAGTAGAATATTTTTGGTTATAGGTTTTTTTACTTTCATCACTTTGAATACATTGTGCCATTCCCTTCTGGCCTGCAAAATTTTTGTTGAAAAATTATCTAGACTGGGCGAAATGGTGTAGATGATAAAAGCTTCACTCATCCCCGCTTGTGACCATATCCATATCAAAGTTGAGATGGAAACACGGATCAAACAGCAATCAGAGTCACCTGGGGGTCTAGATGAACAGAAGCCCTACAACTAAGGAGAAAAATAAGAAATCGCCCTGCAATGATGGAAGGTAGGAGCGGGAAAAGACACAAGGTTGCCCAGTCCCCAGCAGCTGAGTGGAACAGAGGCTATTGGCAGTGGTAGCCAGCAGCTGCAGATGCCTCTTAAAAGGGCCGTGTCCGCAACTAGACTTTTGTTGTGATAGACCTGGTCACGCTGAGCACCAGCACCAGGTCAGCTGCTTGGGGATCACCAGGGACTTATAGGAGGACACTGAATTATTGGAGCAAGGGCCAGAGGCAAGGCTTTCTCCCAGGCAGAAGTGCTGACAGTATCCATTGCTCCTCAGTTGAGCCCTCCCCTCTCTCAGTGTGCAGAGGCAGTGCCATCATAGCTGAGATGTCTTCAAACTGGATAACAGAGGTCGCTCTGCCCAGAGGATTCCCTGAAACTCTGCCTCCCACAACTTACAGCACCACCCAAGCCACATTCAGTTGTGTCTTCGGTGAGTCCTGTGCCACTTACTAAGCAGTACCAAGATTCACATTGATGGCAGCTGACCCCAGTTTCTGGCATGGCTTCTTGAGGCAACTATAAGCACAGCATCTGAGGATTATTTGCTGAATCTTAACAGGTGGCCCCGGAGAAAAACGGGCTGGGCTAAACTTGGCCTGCAGCTAAACTCCTCTTAGAACTGTGCTGCTGGACACTTACTACACAAAATCACACTAATAAGACTTGGAGACTTAGGAGCTTTGATTGGTAGAGAAACAGACACAGAAAGGCAACCAAAATGGGAAGACAAAGAAGCAGAAACCATATGAAAGAACCAAGTAAAAATGGAGTCAAGCAATCTCACAGATGCAGAGTTAGAAATACTGGTTATAAAGATGCTCAGTGTAATTAAGGGAAGTGTAGATGAACTCAATGAGAACTTTAACAAAGAGATAAAAAAAAACATAAAAATGGAAATGGAAATTATAAAAGGGAAACAGTCAGAAATGAAGAATACATTATCTGAGATGACGAGTATATTAGAGGGAATAAACAGTAAGAAGGAAGATGAGGATTGAAACTCTGATATAGAGGATGAGGAAGCCAAGGACACTCAATTAGAATGGCAAAAAAAAAAAAAAAAAAGAAGCTGAGAATATAATAATAATTTAAGGACTCTATTGGACACTATTACATGTAAAAATATCCATGTCATAGGGGTACCTGAAGGAAAACAAGACGTTGAAGAGAGAAATTTGAAGAAATAATGATGGAAAACTTCCCTCACCTGGTGAAGGAAATAGACATACAACCCAAGGAAGCTCAGAGAGTCCCAAGAAAGAGGAACCCAAAGAGGCCCACACCTAGACACATCACAATTAAAATGCCAAAGGTTAAATACAAAGAGAGCTTCTTAAAAGCAGCAAGAGAAAAGCAAGGGAACACCCATAAGACTGGCAGCCGATTTCACAAAAGAAACTTTGCAGGACAGAAAGGCCTGGCACAAAATACTCAAAGTGTTAAGTCAGGATCTACAACCAAGAATACTTTATCCAGCAAAGCCATTATTTAGAGTTGAAGGACAGATAAAAAGCTTCCCAGACAAAAATAAGCTAAAGGAATTTAATTCATCAACACCAAGCCAGTATTACAGGAATTATTGGAGGGACTTTTTAAAAAAGAAAAAAATGTATCAAAAACATGAATAAAGAATGGTAATAACTACATATTTATCAACAAGTACCTCAAATGGAAAAGAATTAAGTGCTCCAACCAAAAGATAGGGAAATTGAATGGATAAGAAAACAAGACCCCTACATATGCTGCCTACAAGAGACTTACTTCAGATTAAAAGACACACACAGACTAAAAGGAAGGGGATAGAAAAAGATATTGCCTTGAAGGACCTAGAGGGTATTGTGCTGAATGAAGTAAGTCAGATAGAGAAAGGCAAATATCACACTGTTTCACATACATGTGGAATCTAAAAAACAAAATAAACAACAGCAAACATGGAAACAAACTCATAGATAAGGAATACTTTGAGGGCTACTAGATGGGAGGGAGATTTTGGGGGACGGTGAAAAGAGGCAAAGGGATTAAGAAGTACAAATGGATAGATACAAAATAGTTATAAAGTGTAGCATAAGTAAAATAGTAATGTTGTAAAAAACATGTAAGAGGGAAAAGGGGTAACGGATTTAGTGGGGTGACCACTTTGTTAGTTATATAGATCTCTAATCACTATGCTGTACAACTGAAATGAATATATTATTGTATGCCAACTACAATTGAAAAAAAACCTTGTTGAATTGTACAATGTAAATATGAGCAAGTAATTGTCTACTATATTTCAAGAAAGCTTGGGAAAAATATTAAAAAGTTATATAATAATCTTATGGGGTCTCCCTTGTTCATAACTAATTTCTTTTCTCTTGCTACTTTTAAGATTGTCTCTATTCTTAACTTTGGGCATTTTAATCATCACATGTCTCTTAGTGTTCATCTTTTTTGGGAATCTCCGTTATTTATGGATGTGGATGCCTATTTCATTCACCAGGTTATGGAAGTTTTCAGTTATTATTTCTTCATACAGGTTTTCTATCAGGGATACAGGGATTAATAACAATTAGAGTATCCCATATTATTAACTGTGGGGGTTTGGAATGAGTCACCCTAAGATGTGCCTGTGTGGTATGTAGATTATTTTGAGCTAAAACCAACCAAGACCCTGTGGGCTCAAGAGAAACTTCTGCTCCCCACTTAACTACCTAAAAATTTTAGAGTTAAGGGCTTTGCCAATAATAAGAGATTATTAGAGGTAACCTATCTATATGGCAGGGCAAACTACTGACTACTGAACATTTGTCCTCCCTGTAATTACCTTCTGAAGACCCAAAGTGACTTACCTCATCTCTATCTCAGAATGCTATTTTCTCTTTTCTCTTTCTCATTTTCTCTTTCTCTTTCTGTCTCTGAACCTCTTGTGTATGTGGGGTCTCTGACTCTCTCATGTATGCAGGATTCCTATACATATGTATGCAATTAAATTTGGTCATTTTCTCTCGCTAATTTGTCTCATCTCTATTGGATTATTAGACCAGTCAAAATAACCTTGAGTGTAGAAGAAAGTTTCTTTTTCTCTCACATAATTTATCTTTAACAAATAGCTAATGATTAGCTTCCCCCATTATACTTGCAACAGTATTAAAATAACACTACAAATAATACTGTTACCAATATGCTAATTAAAAACAGCTATTGGTTTTTGCATTTCTGCTCTCCATTCTTCTCCCATTAAAAAAAAAAAGTTGTATTACATCTATTTTGTCAGAGTGTATAGCTACTACACATCATACTCTTTCTTACATCTCTAACTTGGTCTTGGTTAAAAAGAAACTGTACCTCTGATGTTCACCACTGGTCTTTACATCAATGTCTCTCCCTAGTTAGTTTGATTTTCTGAAGGTTGTTTTCTATAAGAAATCATGGGAACTAAATTCTCTGAATTCCTGCATATTAATTGCAGTTGTCTATGACCTTTATACTTGAAATTCACTTTTGCTGCATATAAAATCCTTGGTTCACATTTTCTTTCCTTAGGAAATATTAAGTATGTGTACTCTGTTTTCTTCTGGCATTGAGGAGGAGCAGGTTTGTCACTCTAAAATACACTTTTTGGGGACATTGATTACTTTAACCTGGTTATTTAAAAAAAATAAAAGACTCAGAAATAATCTTTGACCTTTCCCTTAACTATCTAAAATTTAGATAGAGGACCTGCTCCAGGGAGGGAGCTATCATCATAACTATAGTTTAATAGAAACTAGTGTGTGATTGACAGGGAGGAACATAGCAAGGCTCGTTTGATCTACATCCTCTCTGTGTCCCATCATTAAAGATGGTCCAGTAGACATTTATTTACCAATAATTTGCATTTCCTTCTCCATGTGGATTGCCTTCCTCCCTTTTGAATCCCAAACTACAACCCCTCTTTCTCCTTAGCTCAAGGTGGCATATAAACCTCAAGTGCTGATTTGTCCTTGGGTCCTATATTCTTATGGAGTCCCCGTGTGCACATATGTAATTAAATTTGGTTATTATTTTCTGTTAATCTGTCTCATATCAATTTGATTATTAGAACAGACAGAAGAATTTAGAATGGTAGAAAGGAAATTATTTTCCTCCACTATGGCAGAAAGCATGTTGTCACAGTCTGATGGTAATCTAAATGTTATTTCCTCACAAGTCACTGCTCTTATTGTCTACATGTCCAATGATATTTTCATTTTTCTCTAAAATCTGATAATTTTACTAGAATATGTCTTGGTGCTGAACATCATGAATAGATATTCTCAGACACTTAGGGTATTCTTTCAATATGTTTCCAATATGTATATTTTTTTATTTCAGGAAAGTTTTTTTGAATTACAGGTTTTAGAATCTTCTCCCATGTTACTTGGCATCTTTAGGGACTCCTATTATCTTTTGATATTCTTGACTATCATCAATATTTGTCATATTCTCTTAAACTTATTTTATCTTTCTTCCTTTTGATTTATAAAATTTCTTCCTTTTCATTTTTTATTTCTCTTAAGGTGTTGTTATTATGTTTATTTTCTCTCATGTTACTTTTAATTTAGTTGTTATTTTTTACTTTTTTTCTTTTATTTTAAATTATCTTCTGACTTGTCACTTTATTTCTGAGTGTTCTTAATTCTGGTTTATGTTGTTCTCTCACATCTTCTAGCATTTTCATAAAGTCTTTAGTTTGTTTTAAAACAAACAGGAAAAAAGCAAATCAAAGACCTTTATAATATTGTAAAGGTCTGTATTGTGGGCATGTCTTTGAGGCATGCTTTTCTTTTTTTTAAATTTATTTTTAAATTTATTTTTTATTTTTTTGCATCATGTGATTTTATTTTTTTAAATTTTAATTAGTATACAGTACATTGGTTAGACATCTACATAGTTCATAAAACAATCTCCCCAATTGCTCTCTCCCTCCCCTGACCCTACACCTAGCCAACGTATTCATGCTAACTGCATTCCCTATGCCGTGCTCCCCATCCTCGTGACCTTTCATAAGATACTAATTTGTACTTCTTTAGCCTTTCACTCCATTCTCCCAGTCCCCCAAGCCACCCTCCCCTCTGTCTCACACCAAATCGTCCACTATATTTGTGAGTCTGTTTTTGATTAGTTTGTTCTTTTTGTTCCTTATCCTTTTACTTTCAGTATATGTGTCTTTTGATCTGAAGCAAGACTCATGTAGGCAGCATATGTAAGGATCTTGTTTTCTTATCCATTCAGCCGTCCTATGTCTTTTGATTTGATCATTTAATCCATTTACATTTAAAGTGATTGTTGCTAATATGTAGTTATTGCCATTTTATTATTCATATTTTTGAGCTTCTTCTTAAAAAGTCCTTCTAACATTTCTTGTAAAACTGGTTTTGTGGTAACAAATTCTTTAGCTTTTTCTTGTCTGGGGAGCTCTTTTATCTGTCCTTTGATTCTAAATGATAGCCTTGCTGGGTAGAGTTATCTTGGTTATAGGTTCTTGCTTTTCATCACTTTGAATATTTCATGCCAATCCCTTCTGGCCTACAAAGTTTCTGTTCAGAAATCAGCTGAAAGTCTTACGAGAGCTCCTTGTAGATAACTAATTGCTTTTCTCTTGCTGCTTTTAAGATTCTGTCTTTGTCTTTAACCTTTGACATTTTAATTATGATGTGTTGGTGTGGGCCTCTTTGGGTTCATCTTGTTTGGGACTCTCTGTACTTCCTGGGCTTGTATGTCTATTTTTTTTTTTTTTTGCCATGTTAAGGATGTTTTCCATCATTATTTCTTTAAACAGCTGTTCAACGTCTTGATTTTCTTCAGTTACGCCAAGCAGATGGATATTTGTATCCTTAGTAGTGTTCCATATCTGTCGGAAACCAGCCGACCAAGTCAAACCAGGTACCTGAATGGGGGAGCGGGGACTGAGAAAAAAGAGAAGACAGACAGGGTGCAGGAGGGAGAACAGATCTCACAACTGTCTCTCCGAATTTATTTCTTATGCTCCTTTCATCCTGAAGATCGAGGTACAATCGACACTTCCTTTGACACTCTCTTTGACACTCCCTTTTTCTATACTTAATCTTCTTCTTCCTGGAATTCCACAGAACCAGCCTTTTCCCTTTTATATGCACGCAGGCCTCCTGAGATAATCCATGCACTCTTTTGAATTTTGGGAGCTTTAGCTCCCTACACTTATCCTCAAATTATTTTTTTAGTCTTGGCGTCTCTTTTCTTGCCATTCTGATAGATTGTCCTTGGCTTTCCTGTCCTTTAGATAGGGCATGTGATCCTCTTCTTTATTCCTTTTGTTTATTCCTTTGTTTATTCCCTTTAATATACTTCTCATCTCAGATAATGTGTTCTTCATTTCTGACTGGTTCCCTTTTATAATTTCCATTTCCATTTTTGTTTCTTTTAATTTCTTTGTTGAAATTCTCTACACTTCCCAAAAGTTCATTAAACATCTTTATAACTAGTGTTTTGAACTCTGCATCTATTAGAGAACTTGACTCCATTATATCTGGATCTATGTTCTATTCTCTCATATAGTTTCTGCTTCTTTATCTTCCCATTTTGGCTTCCTTTCCACGTCTGTTTCTATGTACTAAGCAAAGCTCCTAAGTCTCTCATTCTTATTAGTGTGGATTTGTGAAGTAGGTGCCCAGTGGCATAATCCTGAGAGGGGTTCAGCTGCAGGCCAAATTTAGCCTAAGCCTGTGCCCCTCCAGGGCCACCAGTTAAGATTCAGTAAGCAATCCACAGATGCTGTGCTTATAGTTGCCTCAAAAGGCCACACCAGAAACCGAGGGCAGCTGCCTCCAGTGTGAGTCTCAGCCAGGAGCACCTGACTCGCTGAAGATATACCTTATATGTGGCTTGGGTGGAGCCATGAGTTAGGGGAGGCGGAGTTTCAGGGAATCTTCTGGGCAGAGTGACCTCTATTATCTAGTTTGATGACGTCACAGCTATGGCAGCACTTTGTCCAGGCACTGGGAGCGGGGAGTGCTCAACAAGGAACAATGGATACCGCTGACACTTCTGTACCAAGTGAATCTCGCTTTAGCCCTCACTCCAACAATGTCTCCCTGTAAGTCTCTGGTGCCCCCTACGCGTAGCTGAATTGGTGGTACTAGTGTTCAGAGTGAGCAGGTCTGTCACAGTGAAAATCTGCTTGTGGACGCAGCCCCTTTAAGAGGCGTCTGCCGCTGCCGCTGCCGCAGCCTCTGTCTCACTCAGCTGCTTGGGACTGGGAAGCCCTGCATCCTCGCCCTGTCCTATGTTCTTCTGTTGCAGGGTGATTTCTTGGATTTCTCCCTGGTTGTACGGTTTGGTCATCTAGATGCCAGGCGATTTTTCCTTGCTGCTGCTCCTTGTTTCTGTCACAACTTTGATTTGGTCGGCAGAGGGATGAACAGAGCCTCTATCATCTATGCCATATTTTTTTGACTTTGTGGCATGCTTTTCTTGGCTGTAGAAAGGTCATCCTATTTCTTATTTTATTTTTTTTTGAAAATAACTTTGTTGGCTTTCAACCTCATTTCTTTTCTATTGCTCATTGTTTTGTGAATTTACATCTCTTAAATGTCTAAAAGAAGCAGGGTTCAGGAGAGCTTACACAACTTCATTCATCAAGCCTTCTGTGTCTTCATTATTGTATAAAACATGGAAGGTTGTTTTCAGAATTTCCCCTTTCCCACTTTTCTCTGCACTTTTCTCCTTTTTACAGTTTTCTTGTTCATGTCCTGCAGAATTCTTATTCCATCCTGGGAGTTGCCCCTCCATGTGTGTTCTTGTACTGGAAGGAAGGATGGCTCTAGCCTTTCAGATCCATACATGGGCCCCTTGCACTTACTACTGGGTGGGGAAAAAATCCTCGTTTTTAACTGCTGTTCTCTCCATGCATTCCTTGGGAAATCTGATGCTATTTTGGTTTCCCATGTCTTCAGGTCCATCAGATGCTTTATTTCCACCCGCTGTTTCTACCTGTACTATGTTTTTATCACCATGTCTTGCAGCTATCTGTGGTTCATCCTTACTCTCCTTACCTTTTGGGGTTCGGGGGGATACCTTGTTAACTTGTTTTGTCCCAAGCATTGTCCACAGGTTTTGGTTCTGCTGTCTAGTTACTCAGTCTATAGTACCTAATGGATAATTCACACTTGATCCATGTTTAAAACAAAAGAAAAAATAAAGGAAACATTTTAGTGAGTTATTCTCAATAATTTGCACTATTGACTCTGAATTAAACACATCAACGCAGAGCAAATCAAAGTAACCCTCTCAGGAAAGCCCTAACAACCAAGCTGCTTAAAAGTAATTATCCTTAAAAGTAATTAAAGTTCCCTAAAGCAGAATCTCTGAAAACTACTTCACATATCTTAATGTTTTTAATTCATCCAATATATTTTTATTGGGAATCAATTATTTGTTGTGTATTCTATTAAATGCTATTCTGGATATAAATAAGTGTAAGTATAGTCTCTCTCCTGAAGGAGTTTCCAATCTAGCTAGAATTACATTTAATACATGAAGTAGGAAGATAATTTGTAAATAACAGTGATATAAAATATATTAATTATTTAACTCCTTGTTGCAGATTGATAATGTGACAACTCCCCTTCTCCATAGTTCTCTGTAATTTATTAAGATCACATTGCATGCACTACTTGGAGGAAAGGAAAATGGAGTAAGTATATTTTTGACCTTAGATATCATAATCTAAAACATAATAGAGGATGTTTACCTTAAGAAAAAAATTGTAAAGGTCTAAGAACCAAAACTAAATTCCATATGCATAATCGAGGTAGGAAACATAATCCCTTTAAGTTCTTTCACCACCGTAAGCAAGAACTCAATGTGTCCAATCAAGATTTATAAAACAGATAAATTAGAAATAATAATTTACATTAAAATGGTTCTTCAATTTATAAAATTGTTAGCGAGCTCTCATTCTATATTTGTATTTGATTTCCTTTTTTCCTGTTTGCATAAAGTTACATCTCCCCTCCCCCTTTACAGCTTGGTTTTGGTGTCTCATTTGACTTTCTGGTGATTTTCTGTGAAGAGTTTAGTACAGTGTATGTGACCAGGTCAGGAGTCAGCTCTGTCAGAGATCTGGGGACTAGATAGGATTCTAAATTGTCCCCTAGGGTGTCTCTCCAAGTATGCACTCTGTTGAATCCTCCCCTTGAGCGAAGGTAGAATCTGTGAATGCGATGGGATATAGCAAAGTGAAGGGATACTGTAAAGGTTAATTAAGATGCCTAAGGAATTGACATTAAGTTAATCAAAAGAGATTATCTTAGGTGGGCCTGATTTATCACACGGATATTTTAAGAGGGTCTAGAGAAGAAACAGAAGCAGTCAGAGAGATTAGAAGCAGCAGCAGCACTTTCTCCTGTTGTCTTTGAAGAAGCAACTGCCATGTTGTGGGGAGGGTTACAAGGCAGGGCATAAGTGAGAATACTTTAGAAGTGATGCCGCATAATTCCTCTTGGATATCAGTGTGCATAGCTTGTCCCAGTTTTGGTGATGTTAAAATAGTTCATCTGGACATATTCGAAAATATTACAATATTCCTAATTAATAATAATTACCATTTACTGCTTACTTACCATATACTAGGCATTTTGTTGGTTGCTTTCTATCTAATTTTCTCACATTACATCTCAGTACATTAACTATACTCATAGATTTGCAAAAACATACCAGGATTGGTTGGTTGGAAGCCCTAACTATTGGTCTGATCTCCAGTTTACCTCTTGTAACACGGGGTGATAATTCCTGCTCTAATTTACAGGCTTATTTTGAGGGTTATTTCAAATAATGGATGTGAAAGCACTTTGAGAAGTAAAACAGGCCATGCTACACTGTTACAACATTAGTAACATGAGTTTAAAAAAGAAAGAAAACCTATAATAAATAGTTACTCTAACCGTCTCATTTATTCACCTCACATTTCTTGAAGGAACTTTGCCAGGCCCTGAAGAAGACGAAGATGAAAGACAGTGTCACTCCTCCAGGAATGCGATCTGGTGAGGGGGAAAGGCAGAAGAACCAAGCAGTCACAGTTGTCAGGGACAACGCAGCAGAGAGCAACTCGTCTTCCCTAACCCAGCAGCTTCCCGCGAACTGGCTCACTATCCGCGGGGTGCGCCCGGGCCGGGGACAGCTGTCCCCGCGCGGAGCCGGCCTAGCGTGGCTCTGCGGCGAGCGTCTGGGGCGCCGCTCCGTCGGGGCGCTGCGGGGACGCTGCTCGGCTGGGGTGCCGCAGGGGCGCTGTCGGCGGGAAGCCCGCCTCTCCCTCCCGACCTGC
>NW_006434367.1:1978467-1994287 GCF_000325575.1 Pteropus alecto
TGCAACGAACCGGCGCTGTGGTCCGGGGACCCAGCGCGTGGCCGCCCCGAGCCCTAGGTTCCCCGGCCCGGCTGCCAGTGTCCTTGAGTCCTAACGGCCTTTCGGTCCATATCCAAACGACTTCTCTTCGGAGCGCTCCGCACGCCTTTCTGGGGTGTCGTTCTTGTCCCCGGCCTCCATCCATTTGCAGCGACTTCCCAGGGGTTACGATGAGTGACAGTACTCAGGACTCAGGCACATAGAAAAATCATGCGATATTTAAGGATGGCACAAAGGACCGAGCCGTTGAGGAAGATGCAGCCGCGTGTCTGTGTTTACTTTTCTTTGAACCTACTGTTTCGAGTTGACCTGCGGTGGCTCCCTTCCTGGGGTTGCAGGCCAGCAGGCTCTGTTTGCACAGCGCGCCGGGCGGGGCGGAGGCGGGCCTCTCCGGGATGTCTGGAGGTTATTCGACCAGACTGAGGACGCTGGGGCGGGGTTCCAGGGCAACCGTGACACGCCCAGGCGAGCCGCGGAAGCAGGAAGCTGCGAGGAGCTCAGTGGGACTCGGAGGACAGGTGAGTCGGAGGACATATGAGATGATGGGGTTTGGCGCGCTGGGCTTGCTTTGCTTCCGGATCTTCCTTGTGTCCTGCTGAGCGCTCAGTGCAAGCAGGATTTTACGTGAGTTCTTGTGACCATGTTATAATACTTACGCTTCTAGGTGAATTGCTATTTCATGTCACTGCAAACTGGAACCTCCTTGCCCTTTTAGGATTGCAAATTAACCTATTGAAAAAACAGGTTATAGAGATTAGTTATTTATTTGCTGGAAAATCACTATTACTCAAGGCCCGTGTATTAAGTCTTAGGGGCTTCCACTTACTAGTTTACTGATATAGATTTAAAAAAATCTCTTATCTTAAAATACTATTTAAGATGGAAAATTTAACAGGCAAATAGCCATTGACGACGTCGTGGTAATAATATATTTAAGATAATGAGCAAGTAATAAAAAATTATAGGTCAGTGCATAGTAAATATTTTTTAATGCTTTTTGGGAGTGGGAATTTAGATATTTAATGATAACTTTGAAGTTAAAAGCCAATGGAGAAAATATTTTGCTCCCTGTTGTGGACTGCAGCCACTATTCTTATGTGTTGGGCAATATAGGACAATTTAGTATACATGTCATATATAAATATACTATAATTTAAAAAACCTATTCTTGAACAATAACATAATGTCAGTCATTTTCCTTTAGCTGTGTGGTTCCCAGCATTTTTTTTTTTTTCTTTTAATGTTGGTTAAGTTCCTTTTCTGTGTCTCACAGGGCAGCAGCCATGTGCCCTGCAAGAAGTGGTGCATTTTCCATTTTAGTAATAGTTAACTGAATGAAAGGTTATTCAGCAACAAAACTCTCATTTTCTGTTTATTTCAGGTGAAGGTGCTCTGATTTGGGGGAGCACAAGCCAATTTAGAGCCTTCATATGGCATAGAGTCTCATCTACCAGTTGCATTCTTTAAAAGGTGAGAAGGTGACTTAGTGATACTCCCCTAAACCCAGGCTCCTAAGACTTATTTTAAATATATAAAAGTAGTAGATTTAGTCCTGAAACGAAGCCTTTGTTACAGGATATTGTTAGCTTGTTGGGTTCTGTGTGTGTTTTCTGTTTTAAAAAAATTTGTGGCAAAACCTACATAACATAAAATTTAGTATTTTAACCATTTTTAAGTGTGCAGTTCAGTGGCATTAAGTACATTTGCATTGTTCTGCAACCACCACAGGATCCATTTCCATAACTTTTTCACCTTTCCAAATTGAAACGCCACATCCATTAAATAATAACTCCCACCAACCCTCCCTCAGCCCCTGGTACCCACCATTTTACACTCCTTTAGGTGTTCCTTTTATAATTGGAATCATATAATATTTGTCGTCCTGCAACTGGCTTATTTCAGTTAGCATACTGTCCTCAAGGTTATCTGTGCTATAGCATATATTAGAATTTCATTATTAACATTTCATGAAAAAATGTTAATTATGGTAAAATACACATAAAATTTACCATTTTGCCAATTTTTAATGACTATTCTTTTAGAGCAGTTTTAGGTTCACAGCAAAATTGAGCAGAAAGTTGAGTTCCTGTATACCCCTGCCTCCACATAGTACAACCTCCCCCATTATCAACATCCTCTACCAGAGTGATACATTTGTTACAGTTGGTGAATCTACCTTGATACATCATAATCACCCAGAGTCCATAGTTTACATTACGTCTACTCTTGGTGTACATTCCATGTTGTTTTTTTTTTTTTAACAATGTATAATGACACAGATCCACTATTAATAGTATAATTCAGAGTATTGCCCTAAAATCCTCTGTGTTTCACCTGTTCATGCCTCCCTACTATTCCACCCCAATCCCTGGCAACTGCTTTTTACTGTCTCCATAGTTTTGCCTTTTCCAGAATGTCATATAGAAGGAATCATATGGTATGTAGCCTTTTCAGTTTGGTATCTTTCACTTACTAATGTACATTTAAGGTCTTTCAATGTTTTTTCATGGCTTGATAGTTCATTCTTTTTAGCACTGAATCATATTTCATTGTTTGGATGTTACATAGTTTATCCATTCATCTACTGAAGGACATCTTAGTTGCTTCCAAGTTTTGGCAATTCTAAATAAAACTGCTACAAATATCTATGGGCAGGTTTTTGTGAGGACATAAGTTTTAAACTCATTTTGGTAAATACCAAGCATCACAGTTACTGGATCATAGGGTAAGAGTATGTTTAGTTTTATAAGAAATTGCCAAACTTTCTTCCAAAGTGAACGTACCACTGCGTTCTTACCAACAATAAGTGAGAGCTCCTGTTGCTCCACAGCCTCATCAAGCATTTGATGTCACTGTTCTGGATTTTGGCCATTCTAACAGGTGTGTAGTGACATCTTATTTTAATTTGTATTTCCCTGGTGACATACGATGTGGAACATTTTTACATATGCTTTTTTGCCAATATTCTTCAGTGAGATGTCTGTTACGGTCTTTGTTCCATTTTAAATTTATTTTTAATTCTTAAGTTTTATTTTTTACCCAGCTATATTGAGGTACAATCGACAAATAAAATTGTACATATTTAAAATGTACAACGTGATGATTTGAAATATGTGTATGTGTGATTATTACCACAGTCAAGTTAATTAACATGTCCATCATCTCACATAGTTACCTTTTTTTGTGTGTGGTGATAACGCTTAAGATTTGTTTTCTTATGTTTATCTATTTTTAAATCAGGTTGGTTGTTTTCTTATTGCGTTTCAATATTTCTTTGTATGTGTTGGTTAACAGTCCTTTATTAGATGTGTCTTTTGTAAATATTTTTCTCCCAGTCTGGGGCTTGTCCTCATTCTCTTGAACTACCTTACCCACTTTTAAGTGTATAGTTCAGTAGTGTTGAGTATATTCACATGGTTGTCTAAGTAATCTCTAGAATTTTTCCATCTTACAAACATGAAATTATATATCCATGAAATAATAATTCCCCATTTTCCCTCCCCCAGCCCCTGGCAACTACCATTCCACTTTCTGTTTCTATGAATTTGACTACTTTAGGTACCTCATATAAATGGAATCATAATATTTGTCTTTTTGTGACTGTCTAATTTCATTTAGCATAATGTCCTCAAGATTCATCCATTTTGTAATATGTGTCAAAATTTTTTTCCTTTCTAAAGAGCTGAATAATATTCCATTGCATGTAGATGGATATATACTACATCTCGTTTATTCATTCATCCATTGATGGACATTTGTTTTGTTCCCACCTTTTGGCTATTGTGAATAATGCTGCTAATGAACATGGGTATACTAATACCTGAGTCCCTGCTTTCAATTCTTTTGAGTATATATCTAGAAGTGAAATTGCTGGATCATATAGTAATTCTATTTTTAATTTTTTGAGGAACCACCATACTGTTTTCTCCAGTGGCTGCACCATTTTACGTTCCCACCAGCAATGCATAAGAGTTCCAGTTTCTCCAAGTCTTTGCCAATGCTTGTTATTTTCTATTTTGTTTTGTTCATAACCATCCTGTCTCCACCTTCTCCCTGCTCTTTTGTGAGTAAATTTCCTGAGATCACACACTTCTTAGGCTGCCTGGATTACATAGCCTGGGGCCTAGAGGAGGACCTAGGAGCTACTGAGCATTTCTGTGTACTTCCTTCTCTTTTAGAAGAAAGCTGTTTTCTCCAAAGAGGCTCAGAGAAGATTGTCATTACTTCTCTGTTCATCAGAGAGCTACTTGAGTGTTTCATTTGTAGAGTTCCTCACAGGGCCTGCTGAGACTTTTCCATGTACCCATTTGCCAGTCTTTAAAATTCTGCCTCACCCTTTGATCAAAAGGAACAGGAACAATGTCTGTATAGTTTCCTCTTGTTTCTATGACTGGAGACTGTTAAGCATTTAAAGGCAGATCATGGACCAAAAGAACGATAATATGTATGTTTGTAATTCTAAAATGTTTGGGGAAATAAGACTAAATGTAAGCCACTTAATGCCATAGACATTTATTGAGCACCTACTGTTTGTAGGCACCATGCTGGGCCATAAGAGGAGGTGGGATATGAAAATAAACAAGGCAACATCTCTGTTTTAGAGAGTTTACAGCCTAGTGCAGTACACATAACCAGCACACATGGATACATCTATATAAAAATGGAAACAAAAGTTTCATGAAAGAAACTTTGCTATGCCTTGCCTTTACTATGTGTAGTATAGGCTAGTATTTTCTATTCTGTTTTTTAAAATTCTGGTCACAAATCATCAAATTGAGTTCATAAACCAGTGATGGGTCAATTTTAGCTTCCTGAAAAGCTCTGGTATAGCAGGTGTCATTAAGCTGTTTCAGCACTTTAGTTCTTACCAAGGCCTTTCAGAACCTTTAATATTGAGCATAGCTCCCTTACAGACAAGGAGAGGTCCTGAGAGGCATGCATCTGCCTTTTGTTCCTAGGCCAGGCTGAACTGTGTTTGGAAGGCCTGTATAGTTTTCCTGTTGGATTATCATTTGATGAATTTACTAAAACTGACAAATTGAACTTGGAGAGTGAAAACAATAGCATTTTCGTAATTTTGCTTTTTGAACCCAAACCTGCAAAGGAAAGCTTTTAATATGGGCAGAATTATCACTTACAAGAAAGCAAAACACAGAATATAGTCTTTATTCAAATCTCTCATTTCCTAATTTTATAGTCTAGTGGTACAAGATGAATAAACTCATTTTTTTCCACATTATTTATTGATCTGATGAAGGACCAGACCCTCTTTTCATTTAGTCTAGGAAAGAACACATTTTCTCTCCTGTTAGCCTGTGAGAGCTTACACATGGAAGGGATGGTAGTGTTTATTCAGGCTGTGTGGCTGTGGAGATTTTAAATTGTTGGGCTGCTTATTATGCTTGAGATAAAATTTAAGGTTTACTTTTAGAGAGGGACTTCAGATGTGAAGCATTAGACAGTGCAACTCAATAAATAAGTAAACAGGTTCAGACCCTGATGGCCATAGCTTCTAGATTCTCTCCAATTATTGGCCTTTGTTCTCTCTAACCTGATTATAGCTATTTGAATTGAGTACTGTTGCATTGAGCCTGTTGGCATTCTTCAGATTTTAAACTTTACTCTGTAATCTAATCCTGACATACTTGCCTCAGAGAAAAATTTACTTTTTAAAAACACTTTCATGAACATCATTTCTATCAATTAGCATAACATCAGCGGAGGTAGGTATTGTGATCCCTATCATGAGGCTCAGAAAGGGCCCGTGGCTTGCCCAAGGTCTCAGAGCAGAACTGCGGCATTCTAAGTCTCCTAATGAATGGCCCTGTGTAGGATATTTTTTTATTTCTCTGTGGGAAAAAAGAACATAGAAGTTTGAGGGAAGGGCCAGGGCTCTCCTAACCTTTAGTTTCTTTGTGCAAGGCCCTCCTTATCAAAGCTGACCAGTTAGTCATCCTCTGAAGCAGTCAGCCTAGAGGCACAGGGCCCAGCTGGGTGGGCTCAGTAGGATCAAACTTACTTGAGAGTCAGTCAGGTTAGGGAGAGCTGTGTTGCCTGTGAGTGCAAACCCATGGCTTCTCTCTTGGTGTCATCTGTCCCGTTCTTTTTGGTCCAGGGAAGCGGGAGGGCTGCAATTTTGTTTCCTATCTGGTCCCTGAATCCCACTGTGGCCTCACTTGTGAGGGCAGCATCGCCTTACTTGTTCTATGCCACTCATTTTTCCTTGCTGTGTTCTAAGATCTTAGCTTTACTACCAAAACTCTGTTGTCTCAGAAGTGGGTGTAGAAGAGCAGTTATAAAGTTGTCATCTTGGGAAACTTAGAGCCTGTAAAGAGCAAAGATTTGCATACTGGAAGAATTCTAAACTGAATCCCAGAAGATTGGGGTCCTGTCCCTGTCGGCTTATCCTCTGTGGTCTGAAAAAACATTAAAGTTTTAGGAAGTTTTAACTGCTGTTTTGGCCTTAGCTTCTAGGATCTAGGAGATTCTAGGCTCTTCGAAAGAAACGAGATAGTAAGATCAAATGGTTGCTTTTCATATATTTGATTGAATCAAAACAAAGGAAATTAGATGGTATTAAGGATTATATCATTATTCCTTAGAGTTTCTCTTTTCTGTCTTTTATGAATATCAGCCAAATAGAGAATCCATGCCCTTAGTCACATTGGTGAATGGTTACTAACAACATTGGTACAATCATTCTAACGTTTGATTGCAGACAGATGGATGACAGCAAAAAAGAGTTGTTACTTTCTCTTCATCTGCATCAGATTAGGCACTAGCTTTATAGGGCGAAATTATCCACAGGGTGACTACACATCCTGAACTGCCTGTAACAGCCCTGGGTTATGCCGTGGTCCTGTTTTTATTATGATTAGTACACATTTCACTCTCAAAGGTGTCCCCAGTTGGAAGATAAAGTGTATGGTCACTCTAGTCATGTGGCATGTGTGGTCCAACCTTAGAGAAAACAGAGATGGCAAGGAAGCTCCAAGCAGGACAAGCTATGGTGTGTGATCACCGGTGGTCTGGACCCAGTTGATAAAGATGTTGTGGATTTTCTGCGTAGAATTCCGGTAAGACAGTTGATCATAGATTACGTGCACGATTTCCTCTGATCTCTCCAAGAGGACATATTTAAAATCTAGCACCTATGTGCTGTTCTCTCTTTAATCAAGTACAATACTTAATAAAAATAATAAAAATTATTTTGAGTGCAGACAGAAGAATGTTAAAGACTTGAGATACAGAGCTCTTTATTTCACTCCTATCCTGTCATTTCATCTGTTTTGAAAAGCCACAAATGGAGTGAGTCCTTCCTAGTACAGAACAACTGTCAGTGCCCCATTTGAATAATCATGAAGATATTTCCTTATTTTATCAATTTCTGAAAATATTTTCAATTCTGGGTTTTCCATTTTTGGTAATGGCTCAAAATACATGTTTGCCCCTGTTTACTTGTTTTTAGGTAAGTCTTTAAAATTTTCCAAATATAGTGGTTGCTTATTATAGAACACCAATGTGAAATAAGCTAGGGACTTTTATAGGGACTGGGGCTTATCTGCAGATGTGAACGGGGATGAAAACTGAATTTCACAGAAATTATTTTATCATGTTTTGATTCCTATCAACCATAGGAAGATTTCTAGATTCAGCTTAGAAAATCATCTTTCCAGAAAAGGATTTTCTTTATTTATTGGCTGAGCTAGGATCTCTGGTCAGTGTCGCATAGCCACTACCCCCTGTAAGACTTCTGGAACCACTCCCATAGCTGAGTGTTCCATAACCTTCAGGTCACCATCCATTTTAAGATTTTCATCTTGAGCATTAGTTGAGGAACCTTAAATAAAATGCCACCTCTTATAGCCTGTCCTTTTATCAACCTTTCTCTTCAGATGTGTCAAAAATAGATGTTTTCTTTATAGGGTGCAAAGTTTATATATATCTCAGATGAATCCATAAACATTTTAAAGGTTCCCATAGAGAAACCACTGCACATAAATGTCTTATTACAGAAGGCCATCCAGAGTTTTAAAGCTAATTTGCAGGCGAAAAGTCCATACTGTGAAAGAATATATAATCTGAGTGCAGTATTCATAGATAGGGCTCCGTCAGACCCTGTCCTCTGAGCCCAGAGTGAAATACATTGTTTGGATATCTGAAGTACATTGTGCATGAATATTTACTCCTTTTGTGGAAAAGAGTGTAGAAAAGTAATGAATTCACCAACATCACAGGAAGCTTATCACCTATTGATTTTTAAGGCCCTGGAGGGGGTGACAGTAAATCCTTTTTGGATCAAATTACACTTAAATAACATTTGTTGACTTTCCCTATTATGTTTATTACCTTAAACATCCTTCTGATAGATTTTTGTTTAATGATTTCCAAAGCAGTAATAAAATTTTATCATCTTAGTAGGAAGGTATACTGATAGCATTATTCTGGTCTATGGAAGTGAAGAGACATCCTAGCCAACCAGTTATTATCCTTATTAGTAATCAGACTTATTATTATTGTAAGTTTATGGGACAGTTTGTTCATTTGGGAACGTGATAGTAGCATTAAGAACCGTAATCCAATCCTTTCCCTTTTCTCAGGTACATGGCTAAGACCTCACCTGGACACCTTCTGCACCTTACTCAGGATTCTACAGTTTTCTCATTGGTGAATTCTTGATGGATCTGACTCTTGGTTGCTGGCAACTCCATCCAGGGCAGGAGAAATGGCTACTATCAAACTCTGGTTTGGAAGGCAGAATTTTCATCTGTTGAAGAGTTTTTTGCTGTTGAAAATTATAGCTGTTGTCTTTGCCGTGGTTCTATTTTGTGAATTTTTAATTTATTACTTAGTGATCTTTCGGTGTAATTGGCCTGAGGTAAAAATTCGAGCCTATGACGGTAAACGAGAGACTCTTGAACCTGTGCTGAAAGCCATGTTTTTGGCTGATACCCACCTGCTCGGGGAAGTAAGAGGCCACTGGCTAGACAAATTACGAAGGTAGGAACTAAAAACCATGAATCATTCTGAAATTCTGTAGGAAAAAAGACATAATCCTCTCCCCATAGGTCAGGGTTAATGGCTTCAGAGTACTCATTAATTTATATTTTTCTTTCAAAGAAGGACATATAAGATATTTGACTTTTCCTTTAATTTACTATTTACAGAGTATCTGTTATGTACAAAGACCCAGAAATTGGAAGGCAGGTCTGGATTTGAGTCTTGTGACTTTGGACAAGTCACTAGGGCCCTCCAAGCCTGTCTCTGCCCCGTCGTTTGTAACTGGGTTAATAAGAGAAACTCCACAGGCTATGGGAAGAAAATGCCCACAGCAACGCCCAGCACATGGCCGTGGGCTGCAAAGGTAGTTTTCTCTTTTCCCTGGGTGGGAAGGACACAGAGCTGGGTTGGTGGTCTCCTCTCATAGTCACTGGTGTGTAATTTTGAGCTCACTGGTTTTTGCCCACTCTGGGCAGCAGAACAGAATTTTGTTGTCCCCCTGGGGAGAGGATCAGGTACTGTTCCTCCACCTTAGACCTACCCAGCATTGTCTGTTTTCCCATCAGGAGGCTTTTTAAAAGATGTAATTGTGGTGAAATACACATAACATAAATGTTACCATCTTAAACATTTTTATGTAAGTGTAATTATAATTGTCCTTTTGGTACTAGCTTATTTTACTTAGCATAATGTCTTCAAGGTTCATCCATGTTGCAGCGTGTGTCAAAATTATTTTTCCTTTTTTTAAGGCTGAATATCTATTGTATGTTTACACTACATTTTGTTTACCCATTCGTCTGTCAATAGACTCCTGTGTTGCTTCCATCATTTGGCTACTGTGACAAATGTCCACCAAAAGGCCATTGATGAGTGCTTTCAACCACCAGCTGGTTGAAAGCTGGCGACCCTGTACCTGGTGACCCTGTACCCTGACCCCTTTTCCTTACCAGGGCTTTGTCTGTGCCTCTCTGAACAGGTCTCTAGTCTTGTGCGAGGGAGTGTCCTCAGAGTGTTTTGGATATAGATGAACCCTACGTTGGGTGGCGAGGGGAGATGTGTGATGTCCCAGGGGTGGGTTAAAAAGATAAGATGAAACAAGGGCATATGGAGGGGCTGCTGTACTTTTTTACTCAGAGTTTTAAACCAAAAGAGGCTCGATATAGAGAAGACCAGAGTGAGACTGAGCTCCTTGGGCTTTGTTTCGGTCTCATAGATCACGCTTTATTTATGACCCTTGAGTAGCCTTCCCTGCCCTCTTGTTGCTGCTGTTTCCAGATGCTTTCTTCTCCAAGGCGAATGACATAAGTCGAGAAAAATGGAGAATTACATTTGGAGAGGTATCTTGAGTGAAAATGTACCATGTAGTGGTTTATATGGGGCCTAAAACGTCTCCTCTGACCAGAAGTTACTGTCCCCTATTAATGTGCCCCAGGGCGGAACATTCCCCGTTTGCAGGGGAGAAGCAGCCAGAAACATACCTTAAAAAGGAGGGAAAAATTGGAGTCCTTAAGAAAATGACACAGATCAGAGTTGGTTAGGGAGAAGAGAGGGAGGGTTGAGAAAGCACTAACATTTTTGAATACCAGCTATGTGCCAGAATTTTACAAATGCTATCTCATTCAGTCCCATAACTATCCTGTGAAAGTAGGTTTTTATTGTCTTCATTTACCAACGAAGAAACTAGGAAACTAGGAATCAAAGAAAGTAGCCAACATTTTCAAGGCAGCACAACTGGTTCATGAGTGGAGCTGGGATGTTAAGCCATTGCCCGTCAGGTTTCAGGTCCCAGGCTCTTTTCATTTGCTTGTCTCACCTACAGATTGATTACTTGTGTGCCTGAAGTCTACAGGATTTAGTTTTGATATTGGCTAGTGTGTTTCTCTCCGTGTCTCTTCCCAACTCTGAAAGCAGGAAAGAAGTTGAGGTCCCTTCAAGAAGAAGTGAAAGTTAAGCCAGATGGCTGTCATTTCCTCAGAGTGCTGCCAAATCACTCCACATTGGGCAGTTTTGGAAGCAGCATAAAGCTTTCAGATCCCTGGGGCTTTTGTGACTGAGTGATGGCTTTGGGGTACAGTATAGGGACTGATCTGTGGGTACCACACAGGGCAAGCCACCCTTTGATATATGTGAGAACAGCAGCCTGACTCTCCTTTGGCGACTTTGTGACCCACTTTTAATCAGATATTGACTGTCTGCCTCCTCTAAGCTGTGGATGAGAATGCGATAATGGGGCCATGGAAGAAAGAGAATGGGACCATTTAGTTCACTTTTTAAATGACCCCTTAGACAGATGTAGTCTCCAACCAAGAAACAGACCAATGCCTTTTTCCTGTTGGTCTCTATAGGGAATGGCAAATGGAGAGAGCCTTCCAGACGGCTCTGTGGTTGTTGCAGCCAGAAGTTGTCTTCATTCTGGGGGACATCTTTGATGAAGGGAAGTGGAGCTCCTCCCAGGTAGGACCCTGCAATCCTGGCACCCTAATCCCACTTTCAGGGTCCTTCACGGCAGCCCAGAGGATCCATGAAGCAATATCAGCTAGGGTTGGAAGTTTTGCTTAATACCAGTATTAAAAATGTATAGTCTGTCTTGAAGGTTATTAGGATCTGTGTCTAATGACAATCTTGAGTTAGGTTGACTAATCTTATATTTGTCTGTGTAGGAAATATGTAGATTAGCCAGCTGTCACTTTGTTGGAATGCACATTACCATGAACCTCTTGAGAAAGGGCAATATTGGCAAGATGGATGCTATTTCAGTTGTCTCCAAAATTACAGAATACACATGGAAATGTAATTTGACTTTACACTCTTATTTAACTATTAAACCATAAGAACCATGCTATAAAAGTTATTTGTTACTGTCCTCTGATTTTCTTTCTTCTGAGAGAGAGGTGCATAAGGAGCCATGGGGGCTTAGCATGAGGTTCGTTTGTCTTCAGAGGTCCCTGAGACCTCTGCCTGGGTATTGAGGTAGGAGCCTTTCTACAGACCAAAAAGAAATTCTGTTCTCACCTTAGCTGTCAGAATGCTTTGCTTTTACATTCCTAGAATTAATGAGAGAAAAAAAAAAAAAAAAAACTCTTCTTGCTGCTTGGTTAAAAATGTTTAGTCACTGATAGTTTTTAGAAGATAGTAAAAATACATTGGCATTTCACAGGACAATCCAAAAGCTGTACAAAGAAAGTTTTGGTGCAGATATGATAGAAACTCATGGTTTGTAGGGTTGTAATGTTTGTTTTATCTAGTTCAAAATTAAATATGATAATGGAAATGTTATATGTAAAAGGCAACTAATTATAAAATGATATTGGATGTATATGCTGTTTTTCCAAATTAAGGGCAACATTTTTATGTTTCTATGTTTTTCTAATTTTATGTTATTTTAATTTTATATTATTCTAACTTTAAATATTCTTTGTTAAAGTGAAATCTTTGTAAATGTGTTGAGGGACTCTCTACACAACATATTTCCCTAGGTTGGGCCATATTTAAAACTTTTAGGATAAAGTTGATTACTATTCAACTAGGTATTGTCTACCCTAGAGTGTCCAATTGATGTTTTTAAGCTTAATAAAAGTAAGAACCATGTACACAGAATTCTCAAGCTTTGATAGTTAAAGCAAATGTCGGAATATTCTTGAAATATTTGTTGGATGGTATCTTTCTTTCCCCCACTTCTCATCAAGTCTCACCCCCACAGTTGTGGCCACAGGGAAATGCTCATGCTGAAGGATTTGCTCATTCTTGTCTTGAGACACGTAAATTTACTCGACATTTCCTAAGAGTCTCTTATAAAATGTTCAGATCTGATGTAATTCTTAAGCTGGGGTCCATGTGTCATCTTCAAGGGATCTTGAAATAATGGGTGTATCAACCAAATATTTTGGGGATTTCCAGTTAATGTTTTAAGATGGGGGATACCATTTAATTAAAATTTGGCATCAAATAATTAAAATATTCATTTTGGATAAGAAGTTTGATGTAGAATTAGAAATTCTGATTGGTACATTAGCTTCATGAACATCTGATTTGGACAGGGAATTCTCACCATCAGAATGGGGGTTGTGATTTTTTAGCCACAAGGAAGAAAAGGTTCTCTGGGTCTCAGCAGTGACTCTTTTATTCCATAGGCCTGGGCGGATGATGTGGAGCGGTTTCACAAAATGTTCAGACACCCACGTCATGTGCAGCTGAAGGTAGTTGCTGGCAACCATGACATTGGCTTCCACTATCAGTAAGTAGTTCACTAAAGCCTTGCAACATGGTAGCTCTTGCTAACTATAATTCTGAACCTGCTACAGTTCCGATGAAAGCCTTATTTGGGCTGTGTAGAGGGAATTTGTATTCCTTGTAAGATGTAAGCTCTGGAATGTAAACTTCGTGAAGGCAGAGTTTTGTCTTGGTGTGTCGTCACCCTCAACAAATCTCTGTGAAATGAACGATCTGTGTGTGCCCTTGGATGATTCTAACTGGAAACTTACCTTTAATGGCCAGTTATTTTCTTTGGGAATCAGGAAACAAGATGATTTAGACTTTAATAGCTAATGTTTATATAGTGCTTATATGTGTCAACCTGTTTTAAGCACTTTACTTCCATATATTAACTCTTTTCATCTTTATATGTTCCTCTTATTTTACTCATTGTACCAGTGAGGAAACTGAGGCCCTGGGGACAAAGTCCCTTGCCAGGCCTTACCGTTAGTCAGTAGGGGAGCTGAGAGTGGCACCTACTTAGTCTTGGGCCAGCTAGAGCTCTCAGTTAACAATGCTAGTCTGGCACTCAAATCCTGAAAGTTATTTTTTGTGTTCATGATAACTCATAAGAAGTTTTAAAATGGCCTGAAAAATGTTTCTTTTTGCAATTGAATGTAGGATGAGCACATACAGAATAAAACGATTTGAGGAAGTTTTCAACCGTGAGAGGCTGTTTTCATGGAAAGGAATTAAGTGAGTATTATTTGCGGATTCTCACGAAGACCTTTAGTCCTTGGAAACTTAATTTTTCAGAAGTGATTGCTATACTGGGTCAGACCCATGCTCTGTCTGGCCTGGTTTTCAGTCTCTGATGAAGGCGCCTCAGGCTGGCCTTGTTTATGGTCCCCCTGGGAGTAACTGTCTTGGTTTTCCCTAACAACCTATAGTGAATTGGTTAGTTTATTACTTTACCTAGCCACCAAGAGAATTTTATTCTTTCTGTCGATACTGTCTCTGGGTGGTATAAATTTCATCAGCCCACTTTGTAAAGGAGTATTTTTTATTTGCTTAAAATTTACTTATTTCCCTTTATAAAGGTTGTTCCTGTGGTTATAGTATCCTAGGATTTGGTGGCAAGTGTGTTCACTGTGCTCTATAGCTCTGCGCCTACCCACTCCCATCAGCCTTGGTTTTTTATTTAATATATATATATATTTACCATAATTCGGTTGGCAGAGCTTTTATTTCCATAGTGATACATGAAATATTAATTCATTTTAAAGCTGAGATCATTTTAGAATTGATGAAATGTGGTATAGTTTGTTGGATTATTTCTTTCCTTCCTATCATAACTGTCTAGAATGTATGTGCATAGAGTATTAGACCCTCTGAATTGGGCATCTACAGCTCAACTTTTCTCTATTTTTCATTCTTTTTTTTTTTTTCAAATACAGTTGACATTCAATATTATTTTATATTAGTGGTTAGAAATTTATATAATTTATGAAGTGATCTTTCCAATTAGTCAAGGATTCACCTGGCCCTATACATAATTATTATGGTATTATTGACTATATTCCTTATCATCAGCCTTAATTTTTAGATCAAAGCTTCCTAACCCTATAGTCTGACCATCAGCACGAGCTTCCCCTCTGCATGACCATTTTTGTGCACGACTCTGGACCCTTTCTGGGTGTGTGTGTGTGTGTGTGTGTGTGTGCGCGCGTGTTTGCAGCACAGTGTACCAGACTGTACGCATTATTCTAGCTGCAGACCTAGTGGAGAGAGAAAAGGTGGTAGAGGAAGTTTTTTCCTATTTTGATCATATCCTTTCCCTGGTGTCCAGTACTCCGTTGGCTTTGGCTGGATCAGCTCACTAGCCTGTCAAATGAGATGACCTGTGTGAAGCTCCCCAGAGACCAGGGTTCAGTGGCTTCTCCACAAATGCTTGCTCCTTTCATCTTTTTGCCTGTAGCTGCCAGACTAACTTCTTTTCCCGAGTTATAATGGAGACTTGGCACAGTTTAATTTTTTTCTCCCTTGTCATAGAGTTTAGGAAATTTTAAACACACTGATCATATTTCGGATCATTTGATTAGTCAGCAACTCATCTCTAAAATTCTTTAAATTTCAAACAATCTTTATGACCCATACCTTCTTCATGTGTATAGGAAATAAAAGTGTATATAATGAGATTTTATAGAAAATATAATTAAGGTAAAGTGATTGCAAAGGAGAATCATAATTGACTTTGGGATTATCCATACTAGTCAGCTCTAACCAGCACCCCCATCCCCCAACACTGCCTTCTTTGCTGGGTGCATGGATGTTGCCGAATGTTGCCCATGGTTTACTTTACGTAGTGATAACAATATCTAACATTTTCTGAGTACTTTCTACTGGCATGCCCTATTCTGTTGTATTATTTCATTAATCCTCACAATGCACTGATGGCGTGGTGTCCTATTTCTATTCCCATTTTGCATATGAGGCACAGAGAGACCAAGTAATTTGCCCAAGGACACATGGTTCAATGCTGAATTTAGTGGTAGTTTAACTGCAGAGCTTCTGTGATCTGGGATTTATT
>NW_006434367.1:1994319-1995711 GCF_000325575.1 Pteropus alecto
ACTATGTATGTCTTGGACTTCACTCCCAATAACGCTACTTTGTTTTCTTAATATTGACTTCTGCCCCAAAACACAGATTAGTTGAGTTGAGATTTAAAGCTGTTCTGGATGTGTTTCTTCACACTATGGATGCTTAGCTTTCATTTCATGGAAACGATATTGTGAGAAGATAATACATGGAAAGCCCCCTGACTCTCTGCTTGCTCCCATCTGCCTCAGTTTTGTGATGGTCAACAGTGTTGCCCTGGAAGGGGACGGCTGCAACATTTGCTCAGAAGCAGAAGCTGAGCTCATCAAAATTTCTCACAAACTGAATTGCTCCCGAGAGGTAGGAGATCATTTCAGTTGGCACAGGTGCCTTATGTTCTGGTATTTTCTAAGGGCACAGTGAGTTGTGTTTCTGTGTGTTTCTGTCACTTCTTTAGCTCCCTCTTCCCTTCCTACCATGCACTGAATGCTGGGCTTGCCGGGTTAACTGATTTCTGATCAGCAGGCACATCGCTCCAGCCGGTGTGGGGATGGTCAGCTGCTGCCAGCGTCAGCCCCCATCCTTCTGCAGGTGAGGTGGGGAGAAAGCAGCTCTGTGTATTTGGCAGAACCACCCAGGGTCTCATGCAGTCACACCTGACTCCTCTCTAAATCCTGGACAGCATTTTCCGCTTTACCGGAGAAGTGATGCTAACTGTTCTGGGGAAGATGCCGCACCTCCAGAAGAAAGGGGAATCCCCTTTAAGGAGAGATACGATGCACTTTCTCGGGAGGCCTCACAAAAGGTTTGGCAGTGTACCGGAGGCTAACTAAAAGACAGGGGACGGAGGGCAGGGTTTTGGCAGTATCTCAGGTTTTCAGGTCATCGTTTTGTTCCTCCCCTTCCCCCAGTAAATCTGCTTCTATTTCCTAATATCAAGCGTAATAATATTCTCAGCTATTCTTTATTCAAAGTTTTTCTACCAATTTGAGTGTTTTTGGGAATGTTAATGAAACTTAGAGTTATATTTTTAAGGACTTAAACTGTTCTTCCTTAAATATATATTTATACAATACCTAATATACATATAATAAACTTATTTATGAAATAAATTGATAAAGTACTTATAAAAATTTAAAAATATAAAATCTGGGATGAGAAGAATAGATTCTAAGAGCCTGAAGTTACTTTTGATAGATTCTAAACAAATCAAAGGCTTATAAGGACAAGATAAAGCAGTCCTATGAAGTAGGGATTTCATATTTAACTTAATGAAATCAATGACACTCTGGTTGTGGGCCCCAGCAAGGCTCCATCCAAGTACTAACTGCCCGTTGCTGCCCCCTGGGCCACAGCTTCTCTGGTGGCTCCGGCCACGCCTGGTACTGAGTGGCCACACGCACAGTGCCTGCGAGGTGCTCCAT
>NW_006434367.1:1996095-2029338 GCF_000325575.1 Pteropus alecto
TGGAGGAACAGAAACAACCCCAGTTTCATCATGGTAATGTGAACATTTATTTTGTCTCAAAGCTTTCATAAGTATTTAAATCAACACAGTAATCAACTATTTAATTGCTGCAATCTGTAAAAATATACAAAAGCCGTAAATAAACTTCTCCCACTCCACCTGCACACTTTGGTACACTGACTCCTGTCTAAACACCTTCCTGGAGACAAATAAACATGGCATTATTCTGAGGGTAGAGAGGGGAGAAGGGTCTTACAGAGTGCTTTATGCTCCAGGAACAGCAGTGTCTTCTGTTCTTAGGCTCTGTGTGTTTAATTTTCTAAGGAAACAGGATCATTTCTTCATTAGCTGTATTCAAGTCATCTTATTTTCCAAATGTGCCCATGGGCTCTGACAGAAAAATGCTACAGCTCTTGCAAGCTGATTAAGGATATTGTTTCAGTTAGTGACCACCTGGTGTGTCAGCTCCTTTCTTTTGCCCTTGGGTTTCAGCATCCAGTTCATGCTTTTATGTCTGGTACTTCTACTTAATAAAAAGACAGGTAAAACCTCATGTTTTCAAATTCAAACATTCCCCACTGTCATTCTACACAGCAAAATTGTCTACCAAACACAAGCCCATTGAGATGCTCTTGGCACATGTATTTCTAGGTAACAGATTGCTTATATTACTATGAAAAATAGCCTTGTACTCCTGTTTCTCGATAACCATTGCTTTAAATCTCCCTGTCTCTCTGAGTACCTCTCAGGTATGCCCACTATAATTTAGAGGAACCCTTGACTCCCTTCTCTTGCCACTGCTTGTGTAGGTTGAAGGCTGTGCCTCCTTGAGTCTCAGTTGAGGAGAGCCACTTCCCTGCCTCACCTGAGTGAGCCAAAAAGGCTGCCTCTCCTCTGTTGTTTTTAAGTCAGATTGTTGTGTTGGAGCTGTATGTGGGGCTCTCACTGCAGCATTACGTTCTCATTTCCTTTCTAGGGCAGCATGACATCCACAGAGCATGCTCTCGCCAAGTGCTACCTTCCCTTCGAGGACACGGTTCTGATCACATACTGTGGAGCAGCTGGGTTCCTTGTGGTTCTCATGTTCTTTCACTTTGGGCTTTTAGCCTCACCTTTTCTTTTTGGTTGGCAGCTGCTCAGAAAATTTAAGACAATGTGAAGAGGAGAATTTTTGCATTTAGTAATAAATATCAAAGCCAAAGAAACTGAACTTTGGGCAATGCTCATGTGAGATGGGACCAAAGTAGGCTGTCTTTATGCACATCATAGAAATTCTAAATCATTGATGCAAGCTACTGTAGAATAAATAGTTGATTAAACTGTTCTCATGCTATAAAAATGGAACATGTACTCTACGACAAGTCTATTTTCTCATTTTATCAAATATATGTTAATCAAAGATTGTATCTGTACAATATATAAACACTATTAATGTCATCACTTGCATGCACTAGACAGTCTGTCCTTCCCCAGGATGGAGCCAGCAGCCCTGGAGCACACTCGAGATTGGGTGTACACAAACCAAACACTGGCTTTGCTTTTGTCCTTTTCCAAAATCATTCTCAAATTCCTATATATTATAAAGCTGTACACTGAAAATAAACGTACAGATGCTACAAGCAGGAATATATTGTTTATACAGACTTTTGTACTTCTGGGCTGAATTAATGGAATCAGATTTTTAGATAAGTGTAATTTTCTCTCCAGCAGATCAAGTTATTAAATCTGAATTTAATGCCTGCGAAGAAAGAAACTTGAAAAATGGACTTGGAAGTGGCATTTGGCATTTAAAAATAAATGCCTTGATAATTTTAAGCCAGACAAAATGTATTCTTTTTGTATTTTTCCTATGAGTCTGGCTCTTTCTTCAATCAAACTTTTAAATAGGAAGTTTAGTAATAGGGGAGTTGTCGAATAATAATGCATGTAACAATATACAACTTCATTTTTTTGTGTATGTTTGTGGGGGTGTATCTTCAGTTTTTATTCATGTTTTCTTTTGAAAATGCAATGTAAACTGAAAATAAATTCTATTTCATATGTCTCCGTTCAACTGAGTTTTATGAAACAGTTAAGGATGAGGGGAGCAGTAATTCAGTAACAATGAGATAAACCATGTTTGTTGTATTGATCGTCTGTAGAGTTGTCATCCTTTCTTGGAAAAGTAGTAGTATTTAAAATTGCATAAGTTTATAAAGGATAATAAAGTGCTGATTATATTATAAACTTTAAAATACTCAATGAATACTAAAAGCCTAAAAGGAAATTAGTGAAATAATGTATGCTAAGCTGTCATTTCTCTGGATTTCTATTGTTGAAATATAACTTCAGATATCTTTACTATTTATCTTTTACCTAAGGAAACTACCCTCAAAGCTGTGATTGTAGATCGAATATGAAATGTCCCTGCTACATAGATTCTTGCTATTTATACTGAGGCTGCATTTGCAGATCTTTCAAGCTTGAGAAATAGCTATATAATTTGACTTTATATTTCAAATAAAGGTTAACTATTGTTTCTTCTTCAAAAGGAAGATGTCATCCTTTGAGTCTCCTAGGCAGACACAAATATTGACACCCATTAGTCTTTTTCTTCCTATTTGTTGACAGTGGAACCTGTGGTCAAGTGGGTGGTTCAGAAGCTTTGACAGTGGGAATGGTTGACCTGTTCCCACTCAGGGAACTTGTAAAAGTCTTTAAAATAGCAAAATAATCGAAAAACATTGTCTGGAGAGAAAAAACATCCTTGGTTCCCTGAAAGAAGGTTGTGATGTTACTATGACATTGTTTATAAGATGTGGATGATTAACTTGCATCATATGTGTATATATGTTTAATCAAGGAGTATTTTTAAAAGTACCAACCTGATAAAATATTCTAAATTCTAATTACCATTTCTTACCTTTTTCAGAGGAAGCGGCAGATAATGTTGACATTTAGCTGTTCAGCACAGTAAAAACACATTTCTTTTACAGGTATAGCCATAAGCAAGGCACAAAGATCTGCAAGAAGTTTTCTTTAGTAGTTGGTTATACAAAATAATATTACATTTTGTGGTCTGTACAGTATTATAAACCAGCAATAAAACAACAACAAAAGAATATATGAAAGGAGACTATTGCCCAAGTGTAGTGAAAGTCTAGAGAATCATTTTTAAACGGGACAAACTTTGCAGTAATGAATGTGGTAGGTTTTCTGCCAAAATGTAAAAGGCTCAAAGTAGCTCTAATTCAAATGCCTGAGGCTAGCAGCGACTTTAAATATTATTGAAAAAAGGTTTTCTCTCCACTCTGTGGCTTGGGCCTGCTCTAAGTCTTGGGCCAGTGCAACTCAGAACGGGTGGCCACTTGTCCCCTACGGCTTCTTAAAACTAGAACCGGAAAGCACAGTAGCTCACCGCATTACACGTGTGCCTCTACTATCATGCTTGATAGCGTGGGAAAAAGTGTGTTTCTCCCCCACCTGTAAAGTTCTTGATGAATCAGTAAATTACTGAATGAATGGATAAAAGGGGTGCCCACCCAGAGAGATTTCACTGCAGTGTCACCCAAGTGAGAGTGGACGGTTTGCAGTGACACAAATTGGTGGGGGTGGCGAGGCTGTGAAAGGTCATGTTCAATGAAAAGAAAAGCTACCTACCAAACCTGAGGGGAACAGAGGTAGCCAGAGGCTTGGTGGTCACACATGGAGCTGACACTGAGCAGGACACAGAGGGCAGCCAGATGACACTGGGGAACTCACTACTTTGTACCACGGTTTGGGGCTGACAGGCAGTCCGGGAATGGAAGGGGCAGCTGATTGAGGAGAGAAGGCGCGCTCAGGGGCCGGGCCGCCTCACAGGAGCTCGTACTGTTTGAGGTGCATCCTCTGGATGATATCGCGGCAGTCATTGAACACCCTGCGGATATTCTCCGTGTCCACTGCGCAGGTGAAGTGCGGGTAACAGTAGTGTTTGCCGTCCCCTGTTGCCGTGCTGATCCTCTGCAAAAAACAAGGTATCTGCACTTCTGGGCCCTGGCCCCTGGGGGCATGTGGGAATGCCGCCTCCACCCCATTCATTCTTAGAGAAGGTTTTAGGCAACACTGATCAAAGACTAGAGAGCTCGGGGTGTTTAACATGGAAACACAGCCATAGGGAGTGTCTGTCTAAATACTGAACGCGCTGCTGGAAACCGGAAGAAACTTTGCTCACCTCCTGCCCACAGAAGTTTAGAATTTAGTTGAGATGGGACGTATATTTAAAAGACAAGCACAGAAAGTAGAATTCAGGGTAGTATTTTCTGGAAATGAAGGTCTAAGCCAGAGGCTTCCAGTGGAACTTTCTGCAGTAATGGAAATGTTCTGTGTCTGCCCTGCCAGTAACGTAGCCACTATTACTAGCTGATACAACAGAGAGATTGATTTTTAGTTTTCTTTAATTTTAATTAATTTGAATTTAAATATCCACAGATGACTAGTGGTTCTGTACGGGTAGCACATCAGCCATGCTACTCCCTCCTTCACATAGAACTTCAGCGTTTCCTAGGTGTCCCCTGTTTAGCAGTGGAAGGTTCGTGGGTGTTTCGAAAGAAAAGTGCTCTGTGGCCAAATAACTGAGAAACACTGAATTAAAATAAACATCATGTCATGATTTGTGAGGATATCTTGGAGCGACATGCTCATGGGCATTGTAAAGCTAAGTGGGGCCTAGTGGAGAGAGGCTATCTTGGGTTAAATTCTGTCCCCTTCCCCATTCATATTTTTCAGTCCTAACCCCCAGCACCTCAGAGTGTGACTGTGGTAGGAGCTAGGGTCTTTAAAGAGGTAATTAACTTAAAATGAGGCAATTAGGGTGGGCCCTAATGCAGTAAAATGAGTGTCCTCACAAGAAGAGATAAGGGCATAGACGTAGAAGGAAGACCATGTGAGGACACAGAGAGAAGATGGACATCTACAAGCCAAGGAAAGAGGCCCCAAGAGGAACTGACCCTGGCAACACCTTGATCTCAGACTTCCAACCTCCAGAACTGTGAGAAATACATGTCTTCTGTTAAGCCACTCAGTCTGTAGGACTAATGCAGGGATCATATGGAACTTTCTTCACAGGTACCCACAAAAATCCCTGGATGTCTTCCTCGTACCCCCACTCCCACCCCCTTTTTTTTCTGCAAAGCATCTTGGGAAACAGCCATTGGAGAAATGCGGGGACTCTTGCAAGGAAATTGTGAAAATGCTCATCACGTTATAAAACTCCTCTTAGGAGGAGAGCCTTGTTTTTAGCAATAGTCGGGCTTCTCTTGAACAATTAAAAATGTTTTTTAAACTTATTGATGCTGAAATAGGTAGGTTATATATCTTTTTAGTCCAAAAGAACCAGATGAGATATGTGGCACACAGAGTAAGTGCATAGTGAATGAATGAAAATGGGCTTCCTTCTGTAGTAATCTGACCAGTTTGTCTCTGACTGGAGCAACAGCAATTTAAGGAATGGAGTCATTACAAAGGTGGTTGCAGTTTGCAAACTTCAGTTTAAATCTTGAAACAAACCGGTTTTTATTAAAAATGATAGAAAGAAACTCACCGAGGAAAACTGGACAATTCCAGACTCTGCTTGGCTAGCTTACCCAGCTGCTGCCCAACTTTCTGAGGCCCTCTTTTACAAGATAATGTTCAAGAAATCTGAGAGGAGCTAGTAAAATACGAGGACGATAACCCAGAAAACACGCAGGCTTTTAAGAGCATCAAGACACGGGGCTGACCTCACACTTACTACCTTCTGTTTTAAAAGGTTTGGTAATGCTGATTCTGGAGAAAATTCTGGCCCAGGTCTGGGCTTAGGCTTGCGGGTCATTTCCAATTTGAGGGACAGGGCTTGTTGTTGAGACTGGGGGGCACTCTGGGGGCTGACCACTTGGCCCCAGTTGAAAAGAGGACCCAGTATGAGTCCTGGTGTTCCACACTCTGCTGAAGGACTCTTTCGTTTTTGGAAAATAGAACAAGTGACAGGGTCTGGCTTGTCTCAGTGCTGTTCTTTCTTGGAAGCTATGTGACCTGAGGTGAGATGACTAACCTCTCTGAACCTCGGAGTGCTCAAGCTATGGGATGAAGTAACAATACCTTCTCTTGTCTCTCATAATTTGAGGGGAGAGTGAATGAGATCATGATAGGATAAGTAACTTGAAAGTTGCAAAGAACAATATAACTCTAAGGTGGTAGGAAAACAAAGGTTAAAAAAATTGCTTACCAAAAACAGATCCCTGATAAAGAACTTTGCTCTTGTAACTTTGGGATCTTCTCCCGCATCTGGTGTTGCTGTAGAAATTACAAATAGAGTTTTAAGTAATGTGAAACAGAGATATAACTCTATGGAAAGCATAAAACAAATTACAGAGTTAGACTCTAGTATACTCACAGCATTAAACTCAGTATGGCAAAGCCAAGAGCTAAAATGTCACTTTCATTTTTCTTTTCTCCTCCCAAATCTTTTAATTTTAACAGAGCTCTGATAAAACTTTTTTTTTTTTTTTTGCATGCTGTAGTGGACATTTTGGAGGTAAGCTCTGCAGAGCTTGAGTATTGATGGGATAGGGTGAGGGGATGGGGGCACTGGTGACTGGGAAAGTTAAAGAAGACTTGGTTGCTGGGAGACCGGTAATCCAGCAGCAGAGACACAAGTGGTACTCTGAAGATTTCCCTCGGACAGCCTAGCTACCTTAGCCTAGCTACCTTAGCCTCGGAAAGCATACCTCAGACTGGCTGAGGTTAGTGCACAAAGGACTACAAATTCTCTTCTTCTTTTTTTTTTTTTTAAGGCGAGGCAGCCCTTGGTTTACCTCACAGATTGCAAGGAACTTGTCAGCTAACAATCCCTTATTATTTTTTTTTAATTTTTATTTTTTATGCCTACAGCACCTGGTCTTCCTAGGTGGTCTCCCATCCAAGTACTAACCAGGCCCAACCCTGCTTAGCTTCCGAGATCAGACAAGATTGGGCTTGTTTAGGGTGGCATGGCCATAGACTGAATTCTCTTCTTAACTAAAGTTTCTAGGAAAGTCTCTTTCATTCTGCTTTATAGAGTTTGGGATTCAAATTTAAGAAGTGGTGTTATTTTGCTGTAAAGAAATCCATTCTATAAGCCTCTGGTGGCCCAGTGTCTACTCAAAACTGAAGAGCAGCAGTTGGAATTGGGATTATTTCCTCTTCTGGGTTTGCCCAAATGGGACCTTCCTGGCTTTAGCACAGAGAGTCCCATGTCCCAGGAATCCCCACAGATGGTTGGCCACCCTAAAGGCAATTGCCATTGTAGCCAAAGACATTGCTGGAGACAGAGAGGTAAACACGGTGGCTGAAAGTATAGGCTCGGAGAAAAGGGTTCAAAGGCTGCCTTGTCCTCGCAGGCTCCACCTGAGTGACCTTGAAAAAGTGACTTCACCTCTCTCAGCCTCACTTTCCGTAGGAAAATGTGAGAATAACAAAAGCTCCCTCATAGAGTTACTGGGAGGGTTCAGTGTAAAGGTCAATGTAAAGGGCCGACATGGGCCCAGTTCACAACAGACCCAGCTGAGGCACCCAGAGGCAGAATTTACCCCAACTAATGAGTATGTGCACCTCAAACTGCCCTTTCTCTAAATGCACAGTTTGAATGGAAAGCCAAACTGTAATCAAATGGAATCCTACATAGGACATTTTAATATTCTAGTACTTTAGGATGGGGCAGTAGTCGAGAGGATTGATTTAAAGTACTTGAATTCCCTAGATTTATCAGAACTGTTTGAATAATAGTTACAGGACTATTGAAAGAATAATTAAGTCTTTTCCTTAATTGGGACAAACTTGTTTTGAAATCTTACCATCTTCGGGAACTGTATAATTTGCATATTCTGGAAAATAATCCTCGATTTTTGATTTTCCCGCCAAGACTTTTTCTGCCAGCATATCTTGTTTGTTTAAGAACAAGATGATCGAAATAGTCCGTAACCACCTGAAAAGGAGAAATAAAGATACAAATTTCACATCCAGTATATGGGAAAGAATATCTAACATAGGAGGAATTCAGTGAAAAGGACATTGCCATCTTCTTGACAATATTTAGCATTATTTGATATACCAATATCTCAGTCCTCCCCTCCCCGTCCAACTGCCAGCTAGGCATTCTTATAATGATAAACATAGGTAGTTGATTTAGCAGTTTAGCACTTTGTAACTCATCTTCACTGAGGATATAGATTTACTGGTAGCAAAGCTAAGGTTTGCTTAGGTAATAAATACACTTGGATTTTGGTGGTGTAATTTACTAATAAAGGGTCAGAAAACTAGATGTTAATGTGTTAACAACAAGAGCTAATCACACAGAACATAGTTTGTGGCTGGCCTGGTTCTCCTGCCTAGTCTGAACAGGTCCGAGGTTCTCCAGCTGTGGAACAGGATATGAATCAGATCTAAATCCAGATCACTGCACTGGACATGACAAGCTAAGGGGAAGGCCTCAGGTATAGTGAAGGTGCAGGATGGGAAGTTCTCTGTTTCATCAAATAAATTCTGAGAACTGGTTTAACACAAGTTTAATGTGCACATTAGCAAAGCCTTTGGAAATTCCACTATGTCAAAAGAATCAAGCTGATGATTAGTGCACAGGAATCTTACTACGAATTACAAACACAATCTATTCTCCCCACAAATGGAAATAGCCTTATGGTTTCTTCTACTTATAAAATACATAGTCCTTATAAAAATGAATTTTTATTAGAAAAATTAGAAAAATTAATACATAGAAAAACAATCAAATGTAATTACACCCAGAGACAACTACTATTAGAATTTTTATGTTTTTACTTCCTTTTTTTCCTACCCTCACACATTTATCATATCTATAAAAATAAGTTCATGGTGTTTTTAAATCTGCCTTTTCATTTAACAATATTGTAGTCATTTTCCCATGCGGTTGTACATGTGTGTATATATATGTTTTTAATGACTCCAACGTATTCCTCTGTAAAGCCAGCATTTCCTTACCCTTTCTTTCCCATTAACTGTCTTAATACTATAGAACTGAGAGCAGTTGTTGGACACTTTGTAGAGAAATACTTTTCTGATAACCCAAACCTTTTGCAATGTCAGCTTATGTTTTCATCCTCCTTGGTGCTATTCTTTAGAGGAAACTTTGACTTTTAACTATATGTGTATGTATTGTGTGTGTGTGTGTGTGTGTGTGTGTGTGTGTTTGCAGTTGAGAGAGAGAGATGTGTGTGTGTTTGCAGTTCTGCCCCTGTGTAGTACTAGCAGTTTCAAACGTAATTATGCTGTGCTTAAATCTAACTGATCTTAGGGACTATCTAGTTAAATGTGAATGTTTAAAATTGGTACTTTCCAAATTTTGAAAACAAAACAAAATCAAATTTGAACCGTAGGTATACCCTTAGGCTTTCCAAGATTTAAATTTTCCTGATAAAGCACTACCAGAGTTCTATCAAGGAATAGTCCCCATGTTAAGTCTGTTGATACATGAGATGGACTAAAAGAGATACTTCTTATGGTTTTGGATTTATTGGTAAGGAAAAAATGTATCTGGAGAATAAAAATAAAAGTGAGCTGAGTGGTATTTTTAATAAAATAAAATTGGCAATCCAGTGATGACACCAAATTTATTATTTTTATAACCTGTTGTTCCAAATGCTTTCGAAAAGGTCCAGGGACTCTCTCAGCCTGTTGGTGTTGTTATCTTCCCGAATCACCATGTTGTAGCTACTGCAAGCTGCGACATAAATGATAGCGGTGACGTCTTAGTGGGAGAAGAGAGAAAAAGTTAGTTAGACCAATGGTCATTGTGGGGTTATGATAAAGTACACATCCAATGTCTATCCATTTCCAGGGAAATTATCATTCTGTGATTATAAGAATGACTTGAATCAGCACTGTGCATATAATTGGTTGTTCAATAATGTACCTGACCAGGAGTCTACTCATATTAGAGAATGATAAATGGAAATTCGGGATGCTTAAATTCCTTATTTATGAGATTCATACTTATGGCATTTCATAGATGATATCATTCAAAGCTACTTAAACATAGTAGTAGAAATGAGTGCGAGAATTCATCCCATATTCTTGAGAGAACACAGAAATCACCATTAAAGCACTGGATCCATTTTCTTCTCTCGTCCCTCTGGCCACCAACATCAAACATGCTGTGGAAGGACAACAGAACAACAATTATTTGAGGTGCAAGGACACAACAGAGGCTTCTGTGCTTTTCTCTGTTGCTGTCTGGCCTGTAGCACTGCTTCCCGTGGGATCTCAGCACACTGTTGGGGCCCAGCCCAGGTTCTGCACCAGCTCACTTGGTCATTTGACCAATGCACACTTGGTCATTTCTCTGGTCACAGCCCTCGCCCCAAGGTCATCAGGTGGCTCGGGGCTCACTTCTCGGGGCAGCCTGCTCAGTGCATCCCTCTGCCTGAGTTTCTGGCTGCAGTTTCTACCTACCCCAATGCCTCAGATCTCTTTTACCCTTCCAGGCATCTCAGGTCTTGGATTCCGCCCTTCCCTAAACTTACTGCCTGTACTTCAGGACCACACAGTCTACATTTACTTATTCAAAAGGATGATGATGTACTTTTGGGATTCCACTCCCTGAAGCCCCAGGGCTGTGGGTGGTAGCTAGGTCTCCAGGTCCCACACCCAGTAGAGCCCCAGTGGGCAGCAGGGAGAGCTTCCTGCCCACACCCCCATGGCAGGCCTGCTCTCAACAACACACTTACTGAAAGTTTACTTTGTCCACTTGGAATCGGGTCTCGAAAATCCCTGATGTCAGAACTCTGCATCTGAGAAGGTCCTGAGGGCAAGAAGAGAAAAACAAAGTGATATCACTGTCCCCTTTCATAAGGAAAGCCCTGGATGTAACCATAATAATTGAGTTTTTCAAATAGCAATTTCTTCCATTACAAAAGCATCTCAAGGGCCTGGAGTGTTAATTAGAATAATGTGGTAATTAAAAACTTAGGCAAATGCATTCTGTCTCATCTTCTATCTCACACCCTCTGAGAAAGTTACAGTTAATGTACTGGTTTGGTCTTAGAGACTTTAATAGCTGTGCTTTTATTTTCTTTAGAACTTTTAAAAAATTACTGATGAATGTTGCCCACTGACTATCATGCTGTTGACAACCAAATCACATGCTTAGTGTTCTGGGGAGAGACACTGCCAGTGATCTCCTGCTAGACTGGAGAGCCTTCTGCGGTGGGTTCAGAGCCATTTGGGTTAGAAAGCAAAAGAAGTGTAACTCAACATTCACGGATCTTGGATTTTTTTGGACTGGATGCTAGCTGATTTTAGATTTCCTCTCGTCTCTGCATACTTTTATTCTCTCTAAGATAAAAGATGATGAGGTCTGGAAGGGAAGAGAAAGCCATAGTTTTACAAAGCTGATGGTATTTTTTTCTGATCAGAGATCCATTATGATGTTAATGAAACAGACACTGCAGTCATTCCGGAAGCTGGGAGGCTGTCCCCTCCTGTTAGCCTGAGGAGAAGTGTTTAGGACAGCCTCGAGGGATTGATTTAAGACTAGGAAGTCTCCACTGCTCTGTCAGATGATTTTGAGCTCTTGGAGTAAGCCTCAGAGAGAGATGGACTTCCAGGGAGAGAGAGTTCAGTCCTCCAGGAGGGTCAGAGAAGAAAAAGCCTCCAGGAGGGGCCCACAGCCAGGGCCCTCCAGGGGACACAGACACTGGGGAATGATGGAGAGGCGGTTTGAATAGAGCCCCGCTGGTTTGAATAGAGCCCCACTAACTTTCTTGGAATTCACTAGATCTAGAGGCATCTGGGGGTTCCTAAACTGAGCAATTCAAGGTTCTCTAAGTCTCTGCAGATGCCCAAGTGTCAAAGGTTTTGGGGGGCACAGAATGTCCCTCTCTTGCTACTCACAAATGTGCAATGGGACACTTTTCTCCAGCTTAATCCAAAGGCGACACAGAGGGTCACACCTGGAAAGTGTGCTGTTGTGTATTACCCAGACCAGGGCCAAAAGCAGAATGAGCAGGGTTTATGAAGCTGGGGAAGTAAAGATTTAGTTCTCTGTTGACAGCTCCAAGAGGAATGGAAATTTCTTAGTCCTATTCCACAGATAAAATTATTTCAATATCGGGAATTTAGAAATCAAGCAAGTTTTAGAGAGCTAAGTCCATGGGCCAACTAACAGGGCATGGTAACACACCACATGTGCATGTGGGGATAGTACAATTTGAAAGAAGTAGTTTTTTAAGAATTTTTTTCCTTAATCCATTTTAAAGTAATCATTGAATAATAGTGGCAATTTCTCTAACCTCACAAGTTCCCCATGGGTGGCCACAGCTCTAACTTCACATACCTGGTCTGTCGGGGTGTAGTCCACCAAGCTGACACTGTCGATTCTTTCCAGGAAGCTGAAAAAAAAAGCCAGCAGTGCTCAGAATGTTCTCTGATGACTTTCTCCTGGGCTGTGGGGTGATGTATGGGACAGTCACACACACAGGCACAGGAGGCACAGAAGGACAGAGGCTGAGGGAAGTTCCCATTTTCTTTCCTGCACATGTACCTGTTCAGATAGCATAGCATTCCTGATTGAAGGGCTATGACTGCTTTTTTTTTTTTTTTACCTGCCTTCCCTCTTGTCAGCTGCCATAGGGTTGCAGGTGAGGGGCCATTCAGAAATTGGGAAGAAACACAGGCCTTCTTCCAAGGCTAAGCTAGTAGAGGAAGGCCATGCTGCAAAGTAAATATAAAACTGAAGGCAAGAGCTGTTCCCTTAGGTAATAAGTTCTGAATAAAATCCAAAAGTCATGTGTGAATATGTGTGCCTGTGAGCAGGTTTAATGTGATGTGCACACCTGGCAGAGGTCATAGCCTCATAGGTGTAAGATTGGTCCTAGCAGTCTGATATTTTGCACAAATAGAGGGAGTGAGAAGTGGAGGGAAAGGAAATCACATTGCAGCTGCCCGTGGAAGGAGACACAGAAACAAGGAGTCCTGCAGGCAGGTGCTCTCTCTCCCCTCAGAGAGGCTGCCCTGTACATCTTATCTAAAATAGCACCCATGCCCATCTCCATGCCAACCTTGCTTTATTTTTCCACAAAGCACTTAACATAGCCTGATATGTTTTACATTTGTTAATCTGTTCATTATCTGTTTCTTGCTCCAAAATGCAGGTGAGGGGCCATTCAGAAATTGGAAAGAAACACAGGCCTTCATCTGGTTGGCCCAGGTGCCCCTAGCATCTCACACAGGCCTTGCCTCTGAATATTTATCCGATGAATTAATGTCTGCTCTCTTCCTCTTCCCGAAGCTGGAGGAGGTAAGCGAGCAGGTGGCTGAGAGGCCTAGTCGACAAAGGATACCACAGAGATTTTCAAGACATAGGAAGAGATGGAACTAGTTAACTGGTGAGCAAAGGACCACTTCTGGAGCAAGAGGGGGCAGCAGGGGCTTCAGAAGGGCAGGAGAGCATTTGAGGAGGGAGAGGGGGGCCTCAGTAGTCCATGCTCTCCTGGCTGTGGGTGTCCAAGGGCCAGGGTGAGGCTCCTGCACGAGGGAGAGTGAATGTGACCTAGACTAGAGGGACATGGCCTGGCTTCCCTGCCTATCCAGCCCTAGAAGGTTTGGGTTCCATCACAGGATATTTGAAGTAAAGCAATGATTGGGCCCTCCTCTAAGCCCAAGTGCTTGGGGGCATTTTGTACAGCCCAAGGGAGGTATTACTTTCCATTTCCACCCAGTCTCCTGACCAACTCACACTCTAAGCCCTTGACGTGCTTTCAGCATCAGCAAGAGGGAGGCTGAAGATTCAGTAAGACCCTTAATTTCCTTGACTATCTTCACTCCTTTCTACTGGAAAGCTAAAGACAGCCCCAGTAGCCAGAGATGATGGCCTGGTGCTAGGGTGACATTTTGGCAGCCATCCACGTATTTACCCGTGATTTGGCACAAGGCTCCGCTGCTCCAGAACCAAGGCCTACCTTAGAGCTGCAACAAGAGGCAACCCCCTGGGAGGTAAGCCACCAGCAGAATGTAGGAAGAGGCGGCATTGGAAATGAGGTCATTTCCACTGGAAGACAGGGCCAGTCCCACCAAAGGGGAAGGTAGCTGTGGAGGGTGGTATCTGTAATTGCACTGCCTGCTGTGGCAGTTGTCAAAGAAAGTCAACTGCTCCTGGAGAAGGACTGCAGAGCTATGGCCAGGTGGCAGGGCCATTGAGAGGCCAAAGGGTCCCTGAACAGCCTTGGCCTTTCTGGAGCAGGCATTGTGTGCCCTGGTGGGTGCTGCCGCGTACATACCAGAAGGTGGGTAAATTGGCCCAGGATGCGGAGCTGATACCTGAGAAGGGGTCTGGACAGAGTACAAACAACCCTGGAAATGCCACAGGAGGAGACTGCCAAGGTGGAGGCCTGGTTTGAAATCCACAATTGCAGTTTGGCTCAGTACTTGCTGGCCTTGAATTTGGTGGAGTGGAGAGCACCTCTGAAGTATACACTGAGTTCCTGACCATCTAGCAGGAATAGAGCCAAAAGACTGTGGTGAAGTGAAAGCGGTTTCTGCTCCTGGAAAGGGAGTTCTGGGCATTAATGCAGACAACCAGGCAGGTCTCTGGGGGCGGAGGTAGGCTGCTCCCCACCCCTCTGGGGGCTTTGATAATTTGATTCAGAAATGAGCTGTCCTCTTGGCAGGAGACATAAAATACTGACATGTGACACAGAAACTAATTGCCTTCGATTAAAAGGGCTGGAAGGACTTGAAAATTAAATATGAAGACTTTGGCTATAGTTAGAATTTAGGAAGCAACCAATTTCGTATCAGGATGCAGATAGGGTAGAGGGAGGTGGGTGAATTTATTCAGATGGTAATAACTAGTATAAATGGAAACAATGGAATGTGGTTAAAAAATATCAGAAGTTCCTGATAGATGTGATTAAAGAGTGCCTTCCAAAAAAAGTGGTGGGAGTACCTTCCTGAACGCTGTTAAAAATAAGTGGTTCAGAGATGCCGATGACAGAGCAAAGATGTCAAGTTCCTTTTCCATCCCAAGTCTCCAGGATGGATACTCAAAGAACATTCCAGCTCTGACACTTAACCATCTAAGCGAGACCTGAAAAGCATCAATGAACATTTCCAAAGTATCTTCTGCAGTGTTAATGATGCTGAAAGGTAGTCTGAGTTCATGAATTTCAAGTTTGTGCAATGAAAATAAAATGTGAAAATTCCCCGCTAATGTGAATGTGTTCCCTTTTTCTTTGAAAGGTTCTCTAATGAATAAAGGAATAAAATAAAAATCTACAGTAGTGTATTTCTGCCAGCCTTTAGCCCAAATCTTTGATTCAATCCACATATTCCCCAGCATGTTGTAGAAGTACTTCAAATCGGGGCTCCCAAGATAATATATAGAGAGATGAGTTTAAAGGGTCTCCCAAATCATATACAGAATTTCATAGGACTACATTTTAAAGTAACATCGTCTTCTTAAATATGCCACTGCCTGTTAAGCTAAAATATTAACCAGATTAAAGAATCTCCCTTATAGACCATTCACTCACACTAGATACAGAGTTGCAAGACAATACCAAATTACCATTGTAGAAAAACACCCTCATTATGGACACTATAAAAAAAAGTTAAAAAAGCAATTTACTTTGATTTTTATTATTTCCTGCTACAGCTGAGGATATTCATGTTAGCAGATGCATTTTTATTCTCATCATTTAGATCTTCCTTCTGTTTGATGATATTGGCACAAAACAGCAATTCATTGTTTATTTCTCATCTGCTGTATTCTCACCCACTAAAATAACTCAAGTCACAGAATTCTTAGGTCCATGGACATGATCATGAAAAGGGACAAGGAAGGGATCATGAAATGATGAAAACTATTCTAAGTGCCTTTAAACAACTGGATCTGAGAAAAAGTACCAACTAAATTAAAATGTATTTAACATCTCTTTTGTGAAAAATGTAGCAAGCTGGAACTCTGTCAAGGCAAGTAAAAATGTTTTCTCAGTGTATGATTGACATTTATTTCATGATATAGAAATCTTGCGGAGGGAAAGATGACCTATACAATGACAAAGTACCAGGCAGCTCTAATGTGCAGCAGGGTTAGATCCATGTTACTTAAAAGGCAGTCCTCAGCCCAGCTGCAGCAGCAGCACTGGCAGACCTGGAAATCAGGGTGTGCAGCTGAACATCTCCAGGTTAAGCAGACCCATGTGCACAGCAGAGTTTGAGAAGCACTGCAGTTTCCTCTCCATTTTTACTGTCACCCTACTCTATCTAGGCTCTAATTTTTTTTTCATCTGTACAATATAGGTTCTGATGACTCACGCTCCTGCTTCTTTCCCCAGGGTAAAGTCCACACTTTTAATCTGGCCTCCAAACCATTCACGATCTGCCTGATCTCTAAAAGTTTATTCTAAATCCATGTTAGAACTTGTGCATTTGAAGGCAGGAAAAAAGAAAAGAAAAAAAAGAAAAAGTAAAAACTGTATTAGTAGTTGCATGGAAGATTAACTATTTCCTTGGTATGTTTGAATTGAATCTTTTTGTAAATTGTATCTCTTTCACCTGAGGAAGTTTCAATATGAAAAAGAATCTTGTCAGCATGAAGAAACTGTTACAATAAAGAATAGTTAGGGCTTCCAGAAATATGCATGAAAATTCCATGGTAACCTAACAAATTCAGGTGGTAAGGGTGAGTGTCAAAAAATACCATGCTTTCTGAACCAAATCTACTTTGAATTCTTTTTCCTAAATAGCTTTTTAAACACAATGCAAACTCATCTGCAGGGACATTCAGTTTAAAATGATTTATTTGACAAACTTCCATGGTTTACATTTCAGCATTTCATCAACTGCAAAAATGATGAAATAATTCATGGGCCTAATACACTTTTGAAAATAATATTTATGATTTCTAAAAACATTCATTCATATAGTTTGAAATGAACATTTTAAGAAAATTCAAGCTTATATAAGCATTGTTTAATCTCACAAAATATATTAATATTGTTGGGAATATCTGCACTATAAAAGGGTCTTTAATTTACCAAAGGGTTCGACACTAAGCTATATTTTAAGTTTTAATTTTTTTTCCCGTCTAAAGAGGGGTTATGACTCATGCTGTACTCACACAGTTGCCTCTGTGCAATCGTGTGGATGAGAGGAGACACAAAAAGGGGCAAGTTCTAGAAACACATGGGGCAATTGACAGGTGTCCCTTACAGAGTTCAGAACAACATCCAGTCAGATGTAAAGACACTTAAACATAGGATCAGCTCTCATCTGCATGTATGTTTCCCCCCCCCTTTCCATTCACACTGGAAAACATGTTATAATGAATACTTGGTTATGAATCTTTCAAAGGGCCTGGAAGTCCCTATAATTATTTTCTGAAACAGTGGAATTCTCTTATGGAGAAGTCTTCCAGTGAAGAAAAGGGGATAATTTAACATATTCATAAATATTTCACTTAGATTAACATACTTGCCAGGCAAAAGCAAATCGATGTTCTCCATGTTTTGAGGCTATGAGAAAGTGGTGGGTTGCTACAGGCTTTACTTTTCAGCCAGAAAATACACGCTGCCATTCCAGGAAGATGGAAAGCAGCACATCTGAGTTCTAGCCTTAAGGGGCAAGCCTGCTGTCCAATCCTGAATTGTCTTCCCAGGAGTCCCAGCTGGCTGCATGTATAAATTATTTGCATGGCTAAGTAAAACATTCTAACTTGTACTTCCAAGGTTATTAAAGTTATTTCAAGAACAAAATAATAAATGCAAACAGAACGTAAAATGCTGTTCTAATTTTATTTCTAATTTTGGTTAAAGTCAAAATAAAACCCACACACAGTCCCAGAGTTGTCTCAAAACAATCACAGTTCTTTGGCAATGTTAGAGTGAGTAATATGACTGCCATGCTAATTAACATACTTTATAAGAAGTCTAAGTAAAGTGTTGAAATAGGAAAATAACTAGAAATGTGTTAGAGAACTTCATTTGAAAGAAACTGTTATATGTTAAACGTTGTCTTAAAAAGAACTTCAGTAAATAAAAACACAATTGAATAATTTTTCCTTATAATAAATGGAAGTTATGTGGCATTTTTCCAGTTATAAGACAACTACCACACAAAAAATTTACAGAATTTACATAAACAGTAAAAAGGTATTATGCGAGAACGTCCTATTGTAATTTTAGTGTAAGTTATGAGGACAGATTAATAGTCAACTGTAGTCTCCTTTTGATGGGAAAAAAAGGATACACAGAAAAAGCACTATTAAATAAGTTGAACGAGGTGTTGCTAGTCCTGTAATCAAAGTAATCATTTCCCTCTAATTCTTATGCACGTGTCAATTCCACATATTATTAATTACACCATATTAAAAAAACAACAACACATTCTTCGATTTTGATAATCCGGGCAGAAAACTGAATACATGGGAACTAAAATTTTGATCAAAACTTTGAGATTCATAAACACCAAATTAACTAGTCCTGTTAAAAGGTAGCTATAAAAATACACATCATCACAAGTTATACAGAACTTTAAAATCCAGTTACGAGTGGAGAAAGCCTGGAATTTCTTAATGTGAGTGAGAGAGAGCACTGTAAACCCAAAGGTAGAAGCATTTTAAGAGAATTTCAGCATTCTGGCATTTTCAAAGTTTCTAGTGTATACAGTATCGCTCTAATACAGAGAGCATTTCAGAATGTGGCTACAGCCAGGAAACCTTTGGGTGGGTTCTGTCCTCACACTTGATCTCGCAGGCGGGCGAGTCTCTGGGATAGCTCATCCTGCTCGGCCGAGGCCACGCTGGTGCCCACGGAGCCGGTCTGCCCCTGCGGCAGCTCCATGTTGAGGTCTAGGCCGGCCTCGTCTGCCATTTCCTGGAGCAGCATATCCACTTGGTTCTGCGGAGTGGTCAGCGTCGTCGTGCTGCTCATCGTGTCTTCCATTTGCTGCGTTTGGACGTCCAGCGTCTCAAACTGGTGCTCGAATTTGTCCATCAAGGCAGAGATCTTTTCCAGATTCATGGTTTTCAACGTCGCATCCATGGATTTAACCACCCCGGCCATTGACTTGGTCACCTTGCCCATCGTCACTGCCGTCTGGACTCTGGCAGCCACCGCATCGACCCGCGCACTCATTCTCAAGAAATTCACCGCCTGGTTCTTCTGGCGAATGGCATTTTCAGCGTGTATCCTCGCAACTTCCATGTTGCCCTTCTGAATGGCCTTTTTAATTTTGGCCTTTTCGGCCTTTTCCTCCTTGTCGCATTTTTTGGCACTCCTGCTCAGTTCTTTGGCCGCGAACTTTAGGTTGAACAGGTGTTTCTCCATGTTGGACATAGTCAGACGGCTCGTCGGAGTCAGCGGCCGAGGCCCAGAGGTACGCCGAAGGGAGGCAGAAGGAAGGTCCGCTCCCGGTTGCCGCTCCTTTGTTTTGGTTGCACTTCCTGTTTCTGCCGCGCGGCGCAGACGGTGACGTCAGAGCCCGGCGCCGGGAGGCGGGACCCGCGAGACGCACGGGCCCAGGGGCGGGGAGGGGCGGAAGGCGCCAGGGGATGTCCCGGAGCACCCGACTGGTCACGCTGACGTAGTCCGGGCTGATTACGGCGCTTGCTCTCTTCACTGAGTTCCGCCCAGTTTTTAAAGTATTTAAGCATTAGTAGACACAAAAATTCGTGTTCACACACGCTTTCTTAGGCATATATCTACTGAAACGTACAGGATGTGTCTAGATCTGCACCTAAAAATACCCAAACTCCAAACTTGGCAAACCTTAAGCTTTCTGGGCAGGGGGTTAAAAAACAGCAAACAGTCAACTAAGTCAGCAGACTAAAGCTTTCGTTATTTGCATGGGTAACTTCCATTTTCTTAGGGGAACCCGAAACTATGGATTGTTAATACATTAAAAAACAAAAGTTGTATCATTGTCCTACGTCTCAGTCTTTGACTACAATTTAGACGGGAGTCCTGTGATATCCTTTTATTTATTATTTCACCGATGAGTGAAAATGCCTTCAAAACCGTGGATCAGCACATTAATACCATGGCTGGAAGTTCAGCAACTATCACCCAAAAATCCTTCTGTGATTTAGTAATAAAAAACTCCATCAATTGCTGACATGATTCTATCCATTTGATGTTTTATAAATATCCAAGGAACTTCACTCACACTTAAGTTTGACATGCTAAATTGTCATTTTAAATTATGCTAGCAGAGAATGGTGAAGTATTGGGACGCACACCCACTTGCATATATCAAAACTGTCACTATGTATTATACCCTTTAAAAATGCGGGCTTTCAGATGGCAGCAATGTGTCCCGGAGCTTTTTTCTTTTAGATTCTTTAGATACAACAGTAAAATATAAGAAGACCTAGCCTGCCCTAATGAGATAGGTTGAAAATGATTACTAAGCGCTAATTCTGTTTAGAGATCATTTTAATCCAGAATCTTATCATCCCTTTGGGCCTCCTGTGATAACTAGTCAAGGGTCTTGAACCACAAAATTAAAGTTGTTCTGGTATCACATGAACTTTCCTAAATCGCAACTCTTATTACCTTACTCTGTTGTTCCAAAACCTGGGCAGAAAAGCTGAACTGCTCTATGGCAGAGTGGGTCCCCACGCTCCCTATTCTTTCTTTCTCCTTATATGCCAATTAAACCAGAACGAAGCTTGGAAGTTGAGCATCATTTGTGTCATTTGATCAGTGTGGAAAATGAGAATTGATGCTCTTCCCTCTATGTACACTGTCCCTGCTGCCTGGGCTTCCACTCCATTCGTCTTTGCCTATTGCCCCTCCACAAAAAACACCGCCATGAAGCCTCCCAGGACCCTCCTCCTCTGTGATGCCACTGTACTCTGCACCTCTGCCATAGCACACAGGGCAGACCTCCTGGCATGGAGTCTATGGAGACAAATCACTGAATTGTATTATGAATCAAGTGGAAGCAGAGAAGTCTTATCCCTTTTCTCTCATGTGCTTTGCACATAGTAGGTACTACATACAATAAGGCTTTGCTGAACTGAATTGTGGTTGGCAGAGGCTAGGACATTACCCTAGTTAGCAACTTAGCCAAGATTACTTTTCTCTCCCCTAAAGTAGAACTCTTTCTTCACATGTGACATTTCTAGAAACAGAATATTAAAAAAAAAAAAAACAATAAAGAGAAGAAATCTGTTTAAAGTGGGAGCTAGAGGGCCTGCGCCCCCTTCTCTCCTTACTCTCATCCTACCCTCTTTTTCTTTTGGGTCCCTGGCTTTCCTTGCACTTAGCAAACTAGTTCCTTAACCATGTTCTATAGTTTGCTTAATGACATTCAAATTCAGTGAGAGCATTTGCAATATAATTATTAGAAACTTTGATAGACAATGTGGATAATGACAACATTGATTAAGCAATGATGTGCCAGGCATTGTTCTGGGCACTTCATATGAATTAACTTATCTCATCTTCACAAACTTTATGAGATAGACACAATTAACACCTCACCTTATGGGTAAGGAAACTGAAGCTACGAGAGCAAAGCAACTGGCCTGTGACAACCCATCTGCGGAATGTTAGAAATAGGATTCCACAGATAGAGCGGGGACCAGTAATAAAACAGTGGGGAATACAATAAGTTAACAAGAATAAATCTATCTTTGGATTAAAAGAAGTCGATTTACCAGCTGTTCTGAGAAGTCTGAGAAGTTGCATTGACTGCAAGGTTAATATGACCTAAGTAAGGTTGTTAAGTCAACATCCACTGAAGCTACATTCATTGAATGATGGCAGATCTGCTCTTTAAGCTGGTCAGACAGTCTAGAGAATGAGGTGGAGTTCCAGGAGCTATATTTTCAGAGCAAATTAGAAGGCAGAGAAGAAGGCTACCCATCCTCCCTGAGCTAGGTACATTCCTTAGGCCTCCAGTCGTTTTCTTTCTTCCATAACATCCTTAGCCATCCCCACTGTGTTCCATGTGATCTATACCAATGACTCTCACTTTTACATTTCTAGACCAAGTTTTCTTCTGAGCTCCAATATACCCAACCATCTCCTGACACTAGAAAATTCAGGGCGCAAGACCATTTGGCAGCTCCTCCAATTTACTGAACATCCAGTCCTTCCCCACAAATCTGCTAACCCTTACTTGCTAAATGGCACCTCCATTCACCTTGTTTTTCAAGTCAGACTCAGGAATAGTCCTGGATGACCCCCTTCTCTATAGCTATATCCTCTCTCCAAGTTTCCCCATTATTTACATTCCATTGAGGGTGAAAACCTTCAGGGTCTGTTCAAATTAGTATGCTTTCTTTTCATGTATCTAGTCAACGGGAGATTACTTTGGGTTTCTGAAAGATTATCAAAGGAGACTTTGGTCCTTCAACAATGCTGGTTGCTCATGAGAACCTTCTGGATACAATTCATGCTATAAAAAAGAATACACAGTCTACAGTCACTGGAACAGTCAGAACTTCTACAGTAACACTGCCGCCTTCTGACACTCATAGCCAAAGTAGAAAGTTTAATTTAGGGACTGTAAGAAAATTTTGAATAGCATGCAGACATTTCTAGAAAGCCAGGAATCAAAATCAAACCAGTTAATTATTATTTTTATTTTTTGATACCATTTTCAACAGGGATACTGGCAAAAACTATAATATCCACTTTTAGAAAGAAATGGGCAATGTCATATACTGTTAGAGTGCAAATTATATAGCTTTGAATGAGTTAATTATTTTTATCCTAAAACAGGGAAAAATTTGCTATAATTTGGCACATATGGCCTATTTCTTTTCTCTCCTTTGAACCAATACAAAAGATTAAACTTGAGATATTTAAGCAGGATCCGTGGCTTGATTTCACTGAAAAAGAATCATCTGCTAAATCTAAAAACACTAAAATAAAAAGGAAAGAAATGGATGTGAAAAATAATGTTATCATGTGTGTTAAAATATTCCTGGATTCTCATAGGTAGGTTTCTAGTGGTATCGAAATGTTGTACCTTGAATTCCTTTTCTAAACTTCTCCTCACTTACCACAAGTTGTACCTATGTGTATATTTATGTTGATTTGTTCAGTAGCAGTTTGTCTTTTAGATCTTTTTATAGTGACATTTTGGTTCACAACCTTGCACCTAGTACCAGTCAATCTCTGGGACACATAGATGCTCAATAAATTCCTACTGAAGGTATAAATGCAGTCAAAGGAAATGGGTTTGGATATGTATATCTCTACTTGGTGACCTTTCAAAAAATATATTACATATATTACTGGGTATATTATATATATATTTTCTCTATATCACCTTTTTACTTAGGAATGCAGCTATAATTTACTTAGGAATGCAGTTATAATTTAAAACAATGAGACTTCTCAAATCTTGGGAAATTGCAAAGTCATTGTCCCTCAGATTATATTAATATGTCAAGATTTAGAAAGGAAAATGAGAAAGAGAAGGAAACGGAGAAGCAGCACGTGAGGAGAGGTCTGCACTGTTCCATGTAAGGGTTGGTAAGTATCTGGGTTATTAGTCCTCATGGTGGTGGCAAGAGTGGATATTGTTAGGCCAATCCTACCTTCCTTATGTCCTGATGGTCTAATTGGGCATCTACTACGGTACTGACATAAGAATTCTGTTGCTCCTTCTCTGCACTGAACAACCTACCCATTTGATGGTAGGCTGAAATTAAATCTAAATACCCCTAGACAGTCCAGGATTTCTTTTGGTGCTGAATTAAGTAATGACCACCTTGGCCTACTTGTTCACAGCAGGGGGCTCCACAGTCCTTCCCAGTCCTCCTTGCCTTAAAGAACAATCTGGATTTAGAAAAATCAATGGAAGTAATTATTATTTTTTTAAAAATGGTCTCTAAACATTAATTTTCCAGTTTGGTTTTGTTAAAAAAGAACTCCAGATTCTCTTTAGTTCACTCTTATTTTAAGATGATTTTGATTTTTTGTCTTTCCCAACAAAGGAAGCAGCACCAAAGCAGCAGGGAGAGGCACGCAGTGTGGCCTGCTGTGGTGTCAGGCCGGAGCTCTGGTCTGTCCTGGGCAAAGCTGCGTGATTACTTGTGTGACCCAGACTGGGCCAGCTCTTTTCTTAGGTCTCAGTTTCTTCATTTATAACAATGGAAAAGGAGGGCCTATAATCTACTAGTCTGGTGATAATGCCTTTATTAGGTTTTAGCATCAGAGGAGGCTGTTCAAAACCATTAAATTAAAAACAAACAAACAAACAAAAAAGCCCTGAAACAATCTATATAGATTCATTATAAAGTTTACTAAGAGAAAAAAATGTATTATTTAAATTGCCTTTTTTCCCCAGCAGTTTGTAATGGACGTTTGCAAATCTCATGGGGGAACATGTAGAGTAGATTCAGCAAAACAGGGAAAGCAGACTGTGTGTATTTCTATATTATTACTAGTGGCCAGCACATATTACTCCTCCATTTACAGAATATTTTGCAGTAAGAAAATCTACTCCTTTGGTGGAGCTCCTGCTGCAAAGGGAGAGAAAATATACAAGCAGAAACTGAAGAACTATAGAAGGAGAACAAAGACCTGAAATATTTTATGGTCTTTGAAAGAGGCCATGCATTCTTTTTTTCAATCATGATTCCCATTCTTCACAGTAAATCTTTATTATACTCCCTCTTTTTTCTTTTAAAGAAAAGCTTACTTTGAAGCACGCTACAATGTGTAACAGCTGCCTGGCTGTCTACTGGGAAATTAATAAGTCATCCTGCAGACATCGGTCTGGATGGAGAGTGATTTCATGACTACAAACCTGGCACAGGACAGGATTGCACGCTGCCCTAGTCAGCCAGGCTGCGTCTGGGACCCTCTGCAGGAAACTGGAAGCTGACTACTCTCACATGACTTTTTAAAAACTTACAACTCATAAGTTAAAAAATAGTTGATGTGCACACTAGCCAGTATATTTTGTTGATATTAAAACCCTCCTCTTGGAGCATCTTCTGTGTGTAATGGAAGCAGATGATTACAAATTGTGAGCTCCCCCAGGGCCACATTAGATTGAGTTCTAGGAGATGCCAGTGGAGGGGAACAGCCTTTGTGTTTTTTATTGCTGCTCCTGGGAATAAGTGTGTGTCACTGACACACTCAAATCCTTAATGCTGTATTTGATCTGCCATAAGACTCATCTTTTATGTGTATCATGTTGTAGTTAAATTAAACTTAAGGAAGTCAAGTGATTTAAAATACCCAGGGTCATAGAATAGAGAGTACGAGTTCTAACAACTGCATATTCTGAGAACAATTTAAAGGTCTTCAAATTCTAGTTTATCATACACAATATACATAAAGGAAGGAGTCACTGGCCATTAATGCCCATGCAAAGCTAAGCCTGGAAATATCTTTTGGTCAAGAAAGAGCTGCAGTTTCATTTTGAGCCAAAACATAACATTTTGTTAGCTTAAGTTGGTATCTTTAGTTAGGAACCAAAATGGTATTAGAAATCAACTATAATAACTCAATGAGTCCTACTGGAAATAATTTAACACTTATAGTTATAATGTAAAAAGTCTCTAACAAAGCTGAAGTGTTCTTGTTACTTCTATACTTCTATAATGTGCTATTACAGTGTTCAATTCTCTCCAAGACGGGGCCATCATTTGCAAAAGGTACTTATGGAACTTTTAATTGTGTGTGTGTGTTTTTTTTTAAGTATACAGTTAAGTTTTTTTCTTTCCTCCTTTCTTTGGGGAAGAGGCACTCTCCCTCAAACTCAGATAATTACTCTGAAACTGGTGATTCTGCTCCCCTGGCTATGATAAGGATCTCTGAAGCTCAGCGCTCTTCTTGGTCCATTGTAGGCAGAAATGGCTTTAGGCCAGGCAAAGCCCTTAGAGTCTGAGAGGGGAGGGGACCTTTAACCCAAGAGGTTTTTTTTTTTCCTTTAAGAAACATATTAATCAAGCTTGTTTTCCTTTACTCCCTTAATAGAGACATAACTAGATATATGATTTAAATAATAAGTTTGTATCTTCTTTCTTTCTCTAGGGACAGAGGCGGCATTTTGTTGGGATATCCGAGACCCTGTTCTGATTGAGGCAGAGAGGGAAAGGGCTCCATGAAACCCCAATAGGCAGGGAACCCTCCGAAGCAGATACAGTCGAAGAGACTTCCTGTCCCTCAACATCCATACAAATAAGAAGGGGTTCATGGCTCTTAGAAAAAACGGTTTGGCAGGAAAGTTAATAGGGGGTTTCGGGTCTACCTGCAAAACACTGAGGTCATTCTATTCTAGAAAGGGTCTGCCCCAGTCCGCCCACAATTAAGGCGGAAAGCACTTTTGGGCTAAAAATAACTCATACAAGGAAACAAGTAAGCAGAAAATTGGGTACTAGTTTCAGCCAGTCACTTGCACATGTGCAATGAAGCCCACAACGACCTTCAATTCACCTGAGCCTCATTATATGGTCATTATAATATAATGCATATGCTCGGAAGTCATTACTATCATTATAACAGACTGAATTCTGGGAATGAACATGCACAGAAAGCGAACGATGAGTCACTGAGTCCTGTCCATCTTAGTTGTCAATCAAGAAAGCCCACTCCTCTAAGAAAAGTAACAACCCACAGCAAGTAGGAATAAAAACCCCAAAGGCTTTGTTACTGGGCCTTTGAACCCGTGAGCCCTTTGCGGGCTTATCTTGCTTGGGCCCCGTTTCCACATCTGGAAGTGTACTGTCGCCTTGCTTTCCCTTCCAATAAAGCTATGCTTTTGCTGCTGTACTTCGGCGTCTTGCTCAATTCTTTGTTCAAGACATTAAGAGCCTGGACAAAGTGTCAAGAGGGGAACCTCACTCTCCGGTAACACTTGTGGACTAAAGGAGGCCAAAGATAGACATTTTAAAAAGAAATATTAACTTTAAAATGGCTTTAAATTAAGTAATCAGATACAAGATATCTGAATTAAAACATAATGAACATGCCTTCTTGTTCTATTATATTTGATAGAGTTGGGCTAGAAACTACCAGCTCATGCCTGTATTCCACAAACATTTACTGAGTTCAAGGCTCGGGACTGAATAACTTGGGGGGTAGATAAATAATTGGAAGACATGATGAATTTATAATGTTCCACAAAGCAGAAGTATTTATTTCCCCTAGCATTTCTTCTCATGGAAGGCTCTCCATAATCAGAGCATAGAGTTGCTGGCTGAGTTTCCCTGATAAATTTGACAAGTGAAGCATTCTAGCAGCTATTTTTTTTTTCTGAAAATCGCTAGGCTGCCTTGGGACATAATTAACCATATCCTAAATATAACTAATCCTAGCCAAGATTAACATTTGGGAAATAATACTGAATAGTAAATTTTGGGAAATAATACTGAATAGTAAATTTTAGCATACTGCAGGAGAAAGAAAATGAATTTTTAGTTTAGGGGTTAAAAGAATTCGAAGCTCACTAAATTTCAACTTATGCTAATGTACAAAACTGCAAATTCTTCCACGTCATTTACATGAAATAAAATTGAAAAAACAGGCACAAACTGCATTCAATATGGTTCCTGGTCATTGGAAGCATTCTGGTATTTCCTCTTTCTGTAGCTGTCCACCATTGTGTGTCACAGCTGTCATTTCCCAGCAGGTCCCACCATTTTCCCATCCTCACAAGGGAGCTGACTGTAAGATGTTAACTATGAGAAGCATGTGGCTGACTTAGGGGGCGGGGAGAAAGGAGCTTTGAGGACTTCCAGACAAGACAGTCTCTGAGAGGGAATGCCCAGTGAGCTGCTCTATTTTCAGAGACCAAAAATATTGACTTGTTTAGATCACACTGATGCAGGACAGGGCAAATTTCTCTGAGTTGGTGGAGACTCAAAGCTCTGCACTGAGAGAGAAGAGGGTTACGCATAAGAAAGAATTCAAACACGTGCTAAAGTTAGAACCAAAAGTTTATTAGAGAAGGGGAAAAGCAAAGACAAAAAGCCTAGACAAGGGAAAAAAAGTCCTGAGTGTCAGGGAACCCAGTTCATATATCAGTCTTTAGTTCCATGAGTTACAGTTTAAGGACTTTGTTTACCCATTTCCTTTGATATCGACCGACATACAGGGAGGAAGGGGAAAGGGAAGAGTTGCAGTTTGAAAGGCCTGATGGCAGTTCCCAGCCTTTACTCCGTAGGTTCCTTATGGTTTGAGCCATAGGGAATGAACGGTTTCATTTTGTGTAGGGCAGCCACTTGAAGACTGTTTTTCCTGTTTGCCTTTCACAGTATAGGGAAATGGGTTGTCAGCAATCTCAGCAGAAATCTTCTTTTGTTATCCAGGTTTTCTCATGGTCTGGCTGCAGGGCTAATCAGCATATTCAGTCTCGGAATATAGCTTGATTTAACATTTTAGTTCTCTTGCCTCCTACCTACATTAAGATCATGTGTCAGAGACAGAGATGGAATGAGAAATGGACCTTCCGATCTACGTTCACCTCATGCTGAGTTTCTTATTTGAAGATATCTGAGATGGAAAAACGATCTATTAAGTTTTGTCAGTTTCAGAAGACGTATTTATACACTGCATGTATCAGCAGAGAGTCACGGCAAGGTGATTTTTTCCTTAACCATTACCACCCGCCTCAGGTAGCTGGTATGAAGAATCTTTCATTCCTTCTTCACAGAAATCATGTGTAACACTCTGGATTCACATTAATATGAAGTAGAATAATAAACGGTGGCATACCAAACACTTAATTGTTGTCATATGAATAAAACTGTAAGCAAACAAATTATATTTGTGCTTAGATTGCCCTAAGTTAATATAATAGAATAAAGCCTGTATTTCAAAGGTAGCTTTTTGTTGATATCATAGATTTTAATTATTATATTATCAGTGGAGTTTCATATGACGAGGAGAAAATTCTGAAATGTCCGAAATAAAAAAAAATAGGGTGGAAGGAAGAGACCAAAAGTGGTTAATCAGTTAACGACTGCAGGGCCAACTAACAAGACTGTTCACATTTCCCAGATTAACTTCCAGGTGGCTATTTCTGTCATTATCTAAAAGAGAGAATAGCTAGGCACCATTAAACCTCAGAAGCCTTCCCTTTTTGTTTACACAGGAACTTTCCCATCCACTACCCACAGCTAATCCACAGGAACAAACGCTTTTTCCCTGTCCTTTGCACCTGTCCCTTGCACCTGTCCCAGAACTGGCCTCGCTTCAGCTTCTCCCACCCCCTTTATCAATAGCCAATGTAAATTCTTTCAGAATGGCTTACATATTTCTCCCCCCTACTTGATGTATAAAAACGCTCAGCATCTCCAGGATGGTGGACATGCTTGCCTTTCCCACCTGGCACTGTTGGTAATTTAGACTTCACGCCCCAGGACCTGTTTTTTTTTTTTCTTCTCATTTTCTCTTGCTAGCACTGGCCTAATCAATCCTTTCTTTTAAAAAGACTTTCAGCTGTGGAAGTTAAAATTTTTGTTTCACAGGTGTAAGAATGACATTTAATTCTAATCACTGACACACTACCTTAAGGAAGATTTTTCTTTTTTGAATGCTTCAATATGCATTATCAAAGAGTAGCATTTTTTACTCCCTAAATCCTATTTTAAAAGCTTTAATTACATTTCTTGATATCATGAACACATTCTCCTTGTTTATTAGGAGGAGGGGAGTACTCCGTAATGTACTGCTACAGTGTTTGGGTTTCTTCCAGACAGTAGGACAGTCTCCCTAAAGGAGGTCATGTAGTAGCAGGTATCAGCACTTCATTCCTATTTACAGGCGAGTAATAATATCCCATTTTATGGACAGGCCACATTTTGTTTCTCTAGCATATGATAGACATTTGCATTGTTTCCAGTTTCTGGCTATTTTGAATAATGCTGCTATGAACAGCTATTGCGACTTTATTTGAACTTTAGAAAAACTGATTTTGTGTATTGAGAATGGTGGACTATGAATGGTAGAGAAAGAAAAAGAACAGTTATATATGAAAGCCCATTCATTTAACAAATATATTTTGATCACCTATGTGCCAGGCATTGTTCCAGGCACAATGGTAAATCATAATTCCATGTGAGCAGTGAGCAATGGCATACTAACCCATACACAATGAAGAGCTTAAAAAACTTGATTAGATTTAGTTATTTATTCAACAAGTATTTAATGAGATGTTACTGTGTCAGGCACTGCATGGAGAACAATTCAAAATCCTATGGAAATAACTTCTTATAAAATTACTTATTGATATAGGTCAATTATATCTTAATAAGGCTGGAAAAAATAAACACCCCCGAAAAGTCCCCTAAACAGACAAAACAGTTTTTACCTGCCAATTTCCATAACAATTTTTGTTAGAGAAAGATATATTTTCAGTATGGGAACAATGTTTTGAATAAGCATTTTTGCTTTTCCGTTTCTTTTCTTCCTTTTTCTTTCTTGAACTGGTTTAAAAAAGATAAAAATATGCAAAATCTAAAGCTTTATAGGTGTTATACTGAATATTCTCAACCGTGTACCTATATTGTCACCACACTCAAGCACATAGATTAGACAATTCACTTTTTAGGGTAAGGAGTACTGAAGGGGACCAAAGTTTTGCCACCCTAAAGCTGCCTTTTTGGATGTTTATTTTAAGCTGGTTATTAAGAAACAAAAGACTCAAAAAGAAATTTAGACCTTCCCCCTTTCATGCCTAAGAGATTCAAATGTAAAACCTGATCTAGGAGGGGAACCTTAGCATAATCACCTTAGCATTAGACTGGAAGACTCTAGGCAGGAGCCTGTTGATTAGATCCCCCGCCTGAGGTGTCCCATTGTTTTCTGAGTTGCCTAGCAAAAATTTACCTGCCAAGTGTGTTCCACTCTTCCTCAATTACCTGCAAATTGCCCATTTTCACTTTAAAATCTAAGACCTCATTATCTTCCTTTTCTCCTTTGTCCAAAATGTAATATATTTCCATCATTGTCTTTGGAATTTTCATACTATGTGAATTCTTGTGTGGAAAATAATAAGGTGGAAGACAAACTTATTTTTTTAGCCCCTGAAATATTAACTTCTATCCTGCAATCATTCATCACTTATAAATGGAGTCTGTCTCTCTGTTTCCTGTCCCCTTAGTATTAAATAGAAAGGCCCTAAAATTAGGTAGATTCAAATGATCAGTAGTCTCCAAATTAATTTCATTGAGGTGTCTAAATTAAAACCTAACAAGCCAATTGCAGTAGTGGGGGGACTCAATTAAAGTGAATTTAATATGCATAATCAAACGGTTTTTCATATGCAGTGTTGTGCAACCACCTCTATCATCACTTTTGGAACATTTTCATCACTTCAAAAAGAAATACTGTACCCATTGAGCAGTTACTCCTCATCTGAATCCACTCAACCCCCCTCAGTCCTATGCAACCCTAATCTATTTTCCGTTGCTGCAGATATACCAATTCTGGACATTTTGTATTGTACAAAAATATTCAATTTTGTTTTCATCAGTTGATGGGCATTTGGGTTGTTTCCATTTTTTGGGCTGTTATGAATAATGCTGCTATGAATATATGTCTTGGAGTTTTTCTGTAGATATATGTTTTCAATTCTCTTGGATAGATATATCCAGGAGTGGAATTGCTGGGTCATATGGTAACTCTATGTTTAACTTTTTGTGGCACTGCCAGACTGTTTTCCAAGTGTCTGTGTCCTTTACACTTCCACCAGCAGTATATGAGGGTTTTAATTTCTCCACTTCATTGTCAACACTTGTTTTATTTGACATTTTGATTATAGCCATCCCAGTGTGTGTCAAGTGGTATCTTATTATGGTTTTGATTTGCATTTCCTTAATAGCTAATGATATAGAACATCTTTTTATGAGCTTAATGGCCATTTATACATCTTATTGGGGAAATGTCTATTATTAAAGATAAAATTATTTATCTTTTTATTATTGAGTTATAAAAGTTCTTTATGTATTCTGGATACAAGTCTCTTCTCAGATACATAATTTACAAATATTTTCCCCTTTTGTGAGTTTTTTTACTTTCTCAAACCATGAGAACCTCTACAGAAACACTATCCTGGCTTTCATTTGCAAACTAAATTAAGTGGAAATGAAAAGTTGATGAGAATGACTTTAGGATCTGGAAAATGGGTACCCTGTGACAAGCTTAGAGCCAGGATTCAACATTTTCATAAGTTAGCATCTGGCAGTGCCTAATACACATTTGATGCTCTCATAATATTTGTTGAACTTTTAGCCTACAATAGTCTTTAAAATCTTTAGGTTTAAAATTTGAAATTGTGGATAAATCGAGTAATAGTCTAGCATGGTATAGTTCTGTGTAACCTTAGATGATTTTGTTTCCATCTCAGTAAAATGGAGATAATAGACTTTTAATTTACCGAATCCAAACTCACCTCCTTATTTCATTTATTTTTAAAAATTTAAAAAATTTTTGTTAACACCTACAGCACCCGGTATTCCTAAGTGGTCTCCCATCCAAGTACTAACCAGGCTTAGCTTCCGAGATCAGATGAGATTGGACACACTCATGGCGGCATGGCCATAATTTAAAAAATTTATTGGGATGATATTGGTCAATAAAATTATATAGGTTTCGAGTGTATAATTCTATAGTACATCATCTGTATATCATATGCTTTTAAATTTTAATTAGTTTCAAGTATACAGTACATTGGTTAGACATCTATATAGTTCGTAAAACCATCCCCCCAATTGCTCTCTCCCTCTCCTGACCCTCCACCAAGCCAACGTATTAATGCTAACTGCATTCCCTATGTCATGCTCCCCATCCCCATGACCATCCATAAGCTACTAATTTGTACTTCTTTAACCCTTCACCCCATTCTCCCAGCCCCCCAAACACCACTCCCCTGTCTGTCACCAAATTGTCCACTATATTTGTGAGTCTGTTTTTGATTAGTTTGTTCTTTTTGTTCCTTAGATTCCACATAGAAGTGAAATCATATAGTGTTTATCTTTCTCTGTCGGACTTAAATACCTTCTAGGTCCATCAAAGTAATGTCTTTTTCCATCCTCTTCCTTTTCATATGTAGGGGTCTTGTTTTCTTATCCTTTCAGCCACTCTATCTTTTGGTTGGAGCACTTAATTCTTTTCCATTTAAGGTACTTATTGATAGGAATGTAGTTGTTACCATTCTTCATTCCTGTTTTTGATACATGTTTTTTTTCTTAAGTCCCTCCAACATTTCCTGGCTTGGTGGTGATAAATTCCTTTAGTTTATTTTTGTCTGGGAAGCTCTTTC
>NW_006434367.1:2029432-2039118 GCF_000325575.1 Pteropus alecto
AACTTCAGCATTTTAATTATGATGTGTTTTGGTGTGGGCCTCTTTGGCTCCCTGATTTTTGGAATTCTCTGAGCTTCCTGGGGTTTTATGTCCATGTCCTTCACCAGGTTAGGGAAGTTTTCCATCATTATTTCTTCAAACAGCTGTTCAACATTTTGATTTTCTTCAGTTATGCTCATCAGACAAATACTTGGAGCCTTAATAGTGTCCCATATCTTCCTTAAATTATTTTTATAGTCTTGGCATCTTATCTCTTGCCATTCTGATTGCGTGTCCTTGGCTTTCCCGTCCTTTAGATAAGGCATTTGATCCTTTTCTTTATTTACTTTGTTTATTCCATTTAATATACTTCACATCTCAGATAAAGTGTTCTTCATTTCTGACTAGTTCCCCTTTATAATTTCCATTTCCATTTTTATGTTTTTTTTTTTTAAATCTCTTTGTTGGAGTTTTCTACACTTCCCAAAAGTTCATTGAGCATCTTTATAACCAGTGTTTTGAACTCTGCATCTGTTAGATTACCTCACTCTATTATATCTGCATATCTGTTTTGTTCTCTCGTATGGCTTCTGCTTCTTGTATTCCTATTTTAGCTGCCTTTTTGTGTCTGTTTCTATGTACTAAGCAAAGCTCCTAAGTCTCCCAGCCTTATTAGTGTGTATTTGTGAAGTAGGTGTCCAAGAGCCCAGTCCTGAGAGAGGGGTTCAGCTGCAGGCCAAATTTAGCACAAGCCTGTGCTTCTCTGGGGCCATCTGTTAAGATTCAGTAAGCAATCCACAGATGCTGTGCTTATAGTTGCCTTAAAAGGCCACACCAGAAACTAAGGCCAGCTGCCTCCAGTGTGAGTCTAGGTGCTGCTCAGCAAGGAGCACCTGACTCGCTGAGGCTATACCAGGATGTGGCATGGGTGGAGCCGCAAGTTTGGGGAGGCGGGGTTTCAGGGAATCCTCTGAGCGGAGTGACCTCTGTTATCCAGTTTGATGATGTCACAGCTATAGTGGCACTGTGTCCCCTTACTGGAGTGGGGAAGGCTCAACAGGGAACAATAGATACTGCTGGCACTTCTGTACAGAGTGAGTCTCGCCTAAGCCCTCACTCTGACAACTCAGTCTCCCTGTAAGCCCCTGGTGCCCCCTGTGTGCAGCCGATTGGCACCGGTGCTCAGAGTGAGCAGGTCTGTCACTGGGAAAATCTGCTTGCGGACACAGCCCCTTTAAGTGGCATCTGCAGCTGGCGCTGTCGGTCTCACTCAGCCACTCGGGACCTGGCAGCCCCGCGTCCTTGTCCCATCCTACCTTCTGCCGTTGCATGGTGCTTTCTTGGATTTCTCCCTAATTGTATGGCTTGTTCATCCCAGGTGATTTTTCTTTGCTGCTGCTCCTTGTTTCCATCACAACTTTGATTTGGTCACCAGAGGGATGAACAGAGCCTCTATCATCTATGCTGTTTTTTTTTCCTGTACATCACATTGTGTGTTTACCGCCCACAGTCAAATCTCCTTCTGCCACCATATATTTGACCCTCTTTACCCTTTTCTACCACCCATCTACCCCCCTTTCCCTCTGGTAACCACTGTACTGTCGTCTGTTGTCTGTGTCTATGAGTTTTTGTTTGTCTTGTTTGTTGATTTCAGTTTTTATATCCCACATATGAGTAAAATCATATGGCTCTTGACTTTCTCTGTCTGACTTATTTCACTTAGCACAATATTCTCAAGATCTATCCATGTTGTTGCAAGTGGCAGTATTTCATTTTTTTCTCATGGCTGGGTAGTATTCCATTGTATATATGTACCACATCTTCTTTATCTAATCATCTATCAAAGGACACTTCGGTAGTTTCCATATCTTGGCTACCACGAATAATACTGCAATGAACATAGGGGTGCATATCCTTATAAATAAATGTTTTCGAAATTTTTGGTTAAATACACAGAAGAGGGATTGTTGAGTCATATGATAACTCTATTCTTAATTTTTTGAGGGCCCTCCAGACTGTTTCCATATTGGCTGTTCTAACTTACATTCCTGCCAGCAGTGTAACGAGGGCTCCTTTTCCATCCACAACCTCTCCAACAAATGTTATTCCTCGTCTTGTTGATAATAGCCATTCTAACAGGTATGAGGTAGTATCTCATTGTGATTTTGATTTGCATTTCCCTAAGAGCTAGTGAAATTGAGCACCTGTTCATGTGTCTATTGGCCATTTGTATGCCTTCTTGGGGAAAGTGTCTGTTCAGGTCATCTGACCATTTTTAAATTGGATTTGTTTGTTTTTGTTGAATTGTTTGAGTCCTACATATTTTTTGGATATTAACTCTTTATCAGAGTTATTGTTTGCAAATAACTTCTCCCTTTCTGTTGTTGGTTGCCTTTTTGTTTTGCTGATGATTTCTTTTGCTCTGAAGAAGCTTTTTAATTTGATATAGTCCCATTCATTTATTTTTGCTTTTACTTCCCTCACCTTTGAGGTCAAATTCATAAAATCCTCTCTGATATCAATGTCTATAAATTTAGTACTTATGTTTTCCTCTATGTATTTTATTGTTTTGGGTCTTATATTTAAGCCTTTGATCCACTGAGTTAATTTTTGTGTATGGTGACAAATAGCAGTCTAGTTTCATTCTTTAGCATGTGGCTTTCCATTTTTTTCCAGTACCATTTACTGAAATTTATTGAAAAGGCTTTCTTTACTCAATTGTATATTTTTGGCTCCTTTGTCGAAAATTACTTGCCTGTATATGTGGGTTTATTTCTGGGCTCTCAATTCTGTTCCATTGGTCTGTGTGTCTTTTTTTACTGCCAATACCATGCTGTTTTGATTATTTTTGCTTTGTAATATAATTTGAAATCAGGGAGTGTGAAACTCTGGCATTGTTCTTTTTTCTCAAGATTGCATTAGCTATTTGGGGTCTTTTGTGGTTCCATACAAATCTAATGATTTTTTGTTCTATTTCTTTAAAAAATGCAATTCAGATTTTGACAGGGATTGCGTTAAATCTGTATATTGCTTTCGGTAAAATGGCCATTTTATTGATGTTGATTCTTCTAATCCATGAACATGAAATACCTTTGTGTTTTCTTCAGTTTTTTAAATAGTGTCTTGTAGTTTTCAGTGTACAGGTTTTTCACATCCTTAGTTAAATTCATTCCTTGGTATTTTATTCTTTTTGTTGGAATTGCAAAAGGAATTTTTTTCCATTCCTTTTTCCAAAATTTCATTGTTAGTATATAGGAATGCAATGGATTTTTGTACACTGTTTTTGCTTCCTGCAACTTTACTGTAGTTCTTTATTGTTTCTAATAGTTTTTTTTTTTTGGCAGAGTCTTTAGGGTTTTCTATACAATTTTACTTCTTCATTCCCAATATGGATGCCTTTTATTTCTTTCTCTTGCCTGATTGCTTGGGCTAAGACTTGTAACATTGTGTTGAATAATAGAGGTAAGAGTGGGCATCCTTATCTTTTTCCTGGTCTGAGAGAAAAACCTTTCAGTTATTCATCACTAAGTATGATATTAGCTGAGGGTTTGTCGTATGTGACCTTTATTATGTTGAGGTACTTTCCTTCTATATCCATTTTATTGAGTTTTTAAATCATAAGTGGATGCTGTATCTTGTCAAATGCTTTTTCTGCATCTATTGATATGATCATGATTTTTATCTTTTATTTTGTTTATGTGGTGTATCATGTTGATCAATTTGCTTATGTTGAACCATCCTTTCACCCCTGGAATGAACCCCACTTGATCATGATATATAATCTTTGTCACGTATTGTTGTATTCGATTCGCTAGTATGTTGTTTAGGATTTTTGCATCTGTGCTCATCAGAGATATTGGGTGAAGTTTTCTTTTTTGTATGTTACCCTTGCCAGGTTTTGGTATCAGGGTAATATTGGCCTCATAAATGAGTTAGGAAGTATTGTCTCTTCTTCATTTTTTTTTGGGAAGAGTTTGAGAAGAATAGGTATTAAATCTTCTTTGAATGTTTGATAGAATTCACTAGTGAAGCCATCTGGTCCTGAACTTTTACTTTCGAGGAGGTTTTTGATGATTGTTTTAATTTCCTTACTGTTGATCAGTCTATTTAGGTTTTCCAGTTCTTTATGATTTGGTTTAGGAAGGTTATATATTTCTAAGAACTTGTCCATTTCTTCTAGGTTATTGAATTCGATGGCATATACTCTTTCATAATATTCTCGTATGATCCTCTTTATTTCTGTGGTGTCTGTTGTAACTTCTTCATTTCCGATTTTGTCTATTTGAGTCTTTTCTCTTTTTTTCTTAGTGAGTCTAGCCTGGGGTTTATTCATCTTATTAATCTTTACAAAGAACCAACTCTTTGTTCATTAATTTCTCAACTGTCTTTTTGTTCTCTATTTCATTTAATTCAGCTCTAATTTTTATTATTTCCTTCCTTCTGCTGACTTTGGGTATCATTTGTTCTTTCTCTAGTTCTTTAAGATATAATGTTAGGTTATTTATTTGGGGTTTTTCTTGTTTCTTGAGATAGGCCTATAATGATATAAATTTCTCTCTTATTATCACTTTTGCTGCATTCCAAAAGTTTTGATATGTTGTGTAGTCATTCTCATTTTTCCCTACTTATTTTTTGGTGTGTCCTCTTTGTTCCAGTCATTCTTTAGTAGCATGTTGTTAAATCTGCACATATTTGTGGTTTTTCCCACTTTCTTTTTGCAGTCGATTTCCAATGTCAAAGCATTGTGGTTGGAGAATATGCTTAGTATGATTTCAATCTTCTTAAATTTGTTGAGGATAGTTTCGTGTCCTAACATACGGTCTATTCTTGAGAATGTTCCATGCACACTGGAGAAGAATGTATATTCTGGTTTTCTAAAATGAAAGGCTCTGTAAATGTCGATTATGTCTATTTGGTCTAATGTGTCATTTAAGGCCGACATTTCCTTGTTGATTTTCTGTTTGAATGATCTATCCATAGCTGACAGTGGGGTATTTAGGTCCCCTACTATAATTGTGTTTTTGTCAGTTTCTCCCTTTAGTTCTGTTAGCAGTTTCTTTAAATATTTTGATGTTCCTTGATTGGTTATATATATTATTTATAAGTCTTCTTGATGTATTGTCTCATTTATCATTATAAAATGTCCATTTTTGTCTCTTGGTAACTTTTTAATCTTAAAATCTATTTTGTCAGATATAAGTACGGCTACACCAGCTTTTCTCTGGATGCCATTTGCGTGGAGCATCATTTTCCATTCTTTCACTTTGAGTATGTATTTGTCTTTTCAGCTGAGATGTGTCTCCTGAAAGCAGCATATGGCTGGGTTTTGTTTTTTGATCCAATCTGCTGCTCCTTGACTTTTGATTGGTGAGTTCAGTCCATTTACATTTGGGGTGATTACTGGTGTACGAGGATTTCCTATAGCCACTTTATGTTTTGTTTTCTGGTAGCTCTGGTCTCCATTGATTCTTTTGCTTGTGCTTCTGTGTGCTATTTTGGTATAATGTGTTCTGTTTTTTCCTCTATTTCCTCTTTTTTAAAATATTATTTGAATAATAGACTTTGGATTAGTGTGAGAATCAATAAAGTTAACTCATGTAATGTACATAAAATAGCTCCCCAAATGGTAAGATTTAATAATGATGAGCTATTTTGCAGCTATATTTTGAAGCTTAGAAATACAGGACAGCCTTCTTAAGTTATTCACAAACTGTGTACTTTGTTAATAGTAGTATTTAGGTTTTCAACTTGAGTTCCCTGGGTTCCTTGGAAATGTTTCAAAGAATTCAACAAACACTTAAAAGAACTATTTATACATATATACCCTCATACAAACAAATGTCTTAAGTGTCATATTGTAGTTTGTGGGGTACCACTAATGTGTTAACTTGTTCTGCTACGTTGTTTTTCTTTAGACTTCTGATCACATTTATACACATATGTATATTTTTCTTCCTCCTACATTTTATTATGAATAAGTTCAAATGTACAACAGATTTGAAATAATTTTACAGTGAAGCTTAAATACCCACCATCTAGATTCTGACATTACCATTTTACTGTAAAAAAAAAATCATGTATCTATTCACTTATACATCTTATTTTTGATGCATTTCAAAGAAATTGCAGATGCCAGTACACTTTCTCCTAAATACTTTAGTATGCAGATCTTTACCTAGACATCAATATTTGTTTGGTTTTTAAAATGTAATATTTAGATTCATATAAACACAAATCTAAAGTGTACATTTGCTGAGTTTTGACACATGCATATACCTGTGTAACCCAAACGATCAAGATATTACGCACATATATTAACTTCTTGCAGATGTGTCATTATTTGGAAGGAAGGTTGTAGTAGAACCTTGGCCATTGTTTAGATGATGTAGCACCTGTCCTGCAGTATAACAGTGAAGGGAGGTCCCCATAGGCACATAGGATGCAGTGTCCAGCCTCATCAAAGGCCACCCTAACCATTGCAACTTCATAGGTGAGAATGTGACAAATTTCCACACTAGAATTCTGTCTTATAGACAGTATTCGTGCCTTTAAAAATTTAAGTGTCTATCAGACTTCATGTTTTTGTTAAAGACTATGAAAAGTTGTTAGAGGCTATTAAGAATTCAACTTGGAATAAAATTTCCTATAGTTCTTCTTTTTACATTTCTGCATAATTTAACTTAAAATGTTTCTTGTGATTACAAAGCAAAATTTAAAAAAGCCCATATTTTTGCTACCATTGTTATTACTCATCTACATAAACCAGAATATTTCCATATACTCTTACCCCAGCAGAAAGAAACTGGATGTTGAGCCCAGTGAAAGACACAACTGTCATCTATGAACATTGAATTTCAATCTTGTTTTTATCAAAATGGCCATAGAGTTCTTATAATAAGTAAATGTGATCAATACGAACATCTAAAATAAATTGAACTCTAATAAAATATCACTTTGGTGTGATATATTTATTCTAATAAAATACCAGTTCTATTTGGTATTTGTTGTAAATTGCATTTGGTCCTATGGCTACAAATTTTGGAAACTGGCCCGTGACTTTAAACTGGGCCCTGTGGAGCCTCATGTTTCTTGGTGGCAACTGATGGGCCACGAAGGAGCCCCGGAAAGGCTAAGGCTAGTTGGGCTCCTAACTGCCACTCACCCCTCCTCACTACTAGCACCCCATGTGGGATACTGTTTGACAAAGGATTCTACTTCTAAAATATAAGTGGGAAAATAAAACTCTAAGACAGAAAAGCATTAAAATTTTTTTAAACCATAGTCACAGCCTTCAAAACAAATCTAACACTATCCAGTGAATGGGAAACATCATTAGAAACTAGTGTGATGTGCTGTAAGGGCAAGGACTTGGAACTCCACCTGGTCCCAGAGTCCTCTCTTCTATAGGAAGTCTAAGGATTCAATGAGGTGTTTCATGGGAATCCACCGGGATTCTCTGCTCAAGGGAGTAGATTTTCTGAAAGATTTGAAAAATCAATTTATACAGTGTGAGATAATAGAAAAAATATATATACTGGTCTCTGCCCCTGGTTCCTGGCACAGGGCACCTGAACCCCTTGTGATATCCTAAGTAATAAGGGTCCTAGGAGCATCTTTTGTTCTATTGTTTGGTCGTTGACCCTGTTTCTGACACAGAGCTCCTAAATCTCTTGGAATATCCTGGGTGAAAGGGTGTCTTTTGTTCTAACAAGGTGACTCTGGGTGGGCTCCTGGATGGGGAATGGGCACCAGAAAGGCCAAGCCATGATTTCAGTTCCATTACTCCCTGCTCCCATTCTTCAAGGGAATGGGAGAGGGGCTGGGAATGGTGTTAATGATGGATCGTGTTTACCTGATAAAGCTTCCATAAAAATCCCCAAAGTACAGGGTTTGGAGAGCTTCCAGGTTGGTGGACACATGCACATACCAGGAGGGTGACACACCTCAACTCCATGAGAATAGAAGCTCCTGTGCTAGGGATCTCCTGGACTTTGCCCTATGTACCTCTTCTTCAGATTGTTCACCTGTATCCTGTATCACTTCTTTAACAAACTGGTAAATATTAAGTAAAGGTTTCCCTGAGTTCTGTGAGCTGCTCTAGAAATAATCGAACCCAGGGGGAGGAGATCATGGAAACCTCTGAACTGTAGCCAAGTCGGACAGAAATTGTGGGTAACCTGGGGGCCTACTACTTGCAAGTGGCCTCTGAAGTATGGGGCGGTCTCATGGGACTGAGCACTTAACCTTTGTGTCTGACACTATCTCCAAGTAGATAGTGTCAGAATTGAGTTAAATTGCAGGGCAACCAGCTGGTGTCACAGGGAACTGCTTGGTGGGGGACACCCCTCCCCACATCTGGTGTCAGAAGTGTTGTGAGTGTGGTAGCAGTGTCAGAGTAAAGGAGAAACGTAAGAGGAAAAGTGTAGGTTTCCTGCTCACAGAGAAACATTGTACTAAGCAAGCCCTCTCAAAAAGTCCTTCTCAGGATGAGGGTTTCCAAATGAGCATAGAAGAAATGGATAACCAGGAGCTGACAAACTTACACTGAGATATTTGGTCTACGTACTTAGAGCCCTGCCATTAAATTTATTCTTCATACACACCAAAATTTTTTTTACAGAACCGTTCATAAACAGGAACATTTCCAACTCTGTAAATTGATAAAATGAAACTGAAAATAAATTTGTCTAGAAATAAAGGTCAAAATGAGAGTTAAGAAAAATGAGTACGTGTACCCAGGCAGTTGGTTATATATTTAATGAATTCAAAAGTAAATGGTAACATGTATATTTTATAGTTTCTTTTATTTTAAAACATTCTGCAAAAAATCATCTTTGAAGTTGAAACTTCATTTTTTTTTGCTAATTTCTAGATTGTCCTGAAAGCTTAGATTCAAGGACTTGAGAGCCATGAGCTCTAAATTGGTGCCAGAGAAGTAAACGTGGGCACCAGGACTCCTGACAGACAGCAAAGGCAGGCAGGGAACATAGCAGAAAATCACTTTACCTTTCCCATTGCTCTTTTCATTTTTCTTTTTCTGGGATATTCTCTGTCTTTGAGTATACTAAAACCATTTTTTCAAGTGGATGTATTCCTAGAGGCGCTATGTAAATAAATTGGTACAAAGCATAAGAATCTACGCTCTGAGCTGTAGAGTTTCAAGTTACATTAAGCAAAGTCTGATTTTATAAACCTGTTGTAAAGATCCAATTTTCTCTGATTTTCTTTCTCCCAAAATAGCTGTTTCCATGGCTACATAATCACTTATTATTAGGACTTAGAGGAAATGCATTTTGGGGGATAATGCAGTAGAGATTGTTTTTAATGTTCACAGTGGGAACTGGGGAATTTGTATCAAATATAATCTGTGGTCATTTGCACGGCTTACTTGATGCTTCGAAGACACTCATTTTTACCAAAAGTACAATATTGAAAGCTTAGTTGTAGTGATTGTTCCCACACTTTTCCAGCCATGTTAGTCCTGGCGTTGGACAGTGCAGTCTGGCTGCCCTGGCCATAACGCAGCCTCTGCTCAGGGATATGACCACTGACTGGGCCAGTAGGGTGGCATGAAGGGACTGGGGACAAGGCTAGATGGGACAGTCTCCTGGACATTAGCAAAACTGATACCCTCTGTTTTCTCTGGGATCTGGCCTGCAGATTATGGAGTGGATCTGCCAGTTAGAAACAAGGGATGAGATGAGCAG
>NW_006434367.1:2039240-2051242 GCF_000325575.1 Pteropus alecto
TTCCATGTCAAATAGCATGACGTCAATCTTAATAACCTTTTCATTTGTATAACAGAGGTGCTTTATGAATTGAGGGCTCCCATTTGACTATATGTGTTTGCAAGCTAGGAGAGTGGCATGTGCCTGTGGCTGTATGAAGAAGCAGACCTTATAAATGCACACTAAGACATTCATCTGACTCCTGGCTCTGTGAGGAGACTCACCCACCGCCAATCTTGACCAGTGTTCCCATTGCTTTCCCTGGATCCTTCCTTCTATATAATCTTTCTATTTTTAGATTGAGATATAATTCACATAATTTCACATAACATAAAGTTTACCATTTCGAAGTATACAATTCAGTGGATTTTAGTATATTCATAGGTTGTGTGACCATCACTACTATCTAATTCCAGAGCATTCCCATTATCTCTCAAAGAAACTCTGTATCCATTAGCAGTTACTCTCAATTTCTCCTGTCCCCAAGCTTCTGGCAACCACTAATCTACCTTCTCTCTATGGATTTGCCCAACCTGGACATTCCATACAAATGGAATATAATATGTGGTCTTTTGATTCAGGGTTCTTTGACTCAGCATAATGTTTTCAAGGTCCATTCATGTTGTAGTACAGTGCTTCATTCCTTTTCATTGCCAAATAATATTCCACTGTGTCATGTTTTACATTTTGCTTAATCATACATCATTTGATGGACAGTTGATTTGTTTGTACTTTTTGGTTATTAAGAATAATAACCAATATGAATATGCTATGAATATTCATGAACAAGTTTTTATGCAGATATATGTTTTTAATTCTCTTGGCTATATATCCAGGAGTGAAGATGCTGAGCATCTGTGTTTAAGCCTTTGAGGACCTGTGAGACTGTCCCTAGATTCTTCATCAGTAGCTCAGCCTTAACAGAATTTCAGTATCACTGGGAAGTATCTCTACCCCCAAATATTCCTGTGGTTTCTGCCATGGAAGAAGTTACTTTAACATGGCTTAGAATTACTCCTATCATAATAAGAATTAAGGTTAAAAATCATTGCTGTTGAGCAAGGTAGCACCGTGACTTAGATTTATATCAAGATGCAAGTCAGATCTTTTTCAAAGCAATTTAGATGAGAGGAAAAAAAAAAAAAAAGCCATGTCGGAACACTGGGAATGTGCAAGGGGAAAGAAGAGGGGGCTCCAGAGTGAGTCTGGGGTGGGGTGGGGTGTGCACTTTTAAAGGGACAGGGTCAGCTTTTCCTATTAGTGCCATGTGAATATGGGGCTCCCATTCTGCCAATTCATTTATTTCAAATAGACTTACTGAGCACCTATTTTATGTAAGAACACTCACGTAGGAGCTGGATATTTAAGGATCAGTTAAACACATTCTCTCAGTAATTAAAAATCTCATGGGTTGGACAAGATGGCTGGCGTATTGCAGTCTCAGGGCTTTACTCGGAGATCATGTCCCTTCACCGACTTGAAGTTGAAATGACTTTTCTTTTACGAATGGATGGTGATGGAAGATGGAAGCAGCTTATATTTCTTTAACATCTTATTTGGCAACATTAAAAAAAGGTACGGCAGCATTTGTTGGTCTAACAAATGTTATTGAAATATTACTTGTTTTTGAAATCCTTCACCACTACCCTCTATCTCAAAATTTGAGTGTATAGGAAAAATAAGATATTGTTATTAAGAGACAAAGGTTACTGATCTAACTTGATTCCCATGTTTATTAAAATGGATAAAAAAAGCAAAATTGTTGACGTTACCTAGATAGTGAGGTCTGGAAGGGGAAATGGTTTCTGTGATTTTGCCATGTCAGGTTAAGAAAGCATAAAAAATGATTTGGTGTTTTATTCCTGACAAGCCCGGAAAGAGAGTCTTGACTTCATGGCCCAGAGTCTCTTTCACAAGGCAGTTATTATCTGTGGTTCCTGGTAATTTGAAAGGACAAAACTGAAAGAAAAGCAGATCTTGGCTGTGATCTTATCTGTTAATGGGAAACTGTGATCTTAGCTGTCTTAGTTTACCCTTGTGGTCCCAGTTTCCACACTGGTGACATAATAGCAAGAGCTATATGCCAGGAACTCTTTTGAGGACTTTGGATATCTACTTATTTAATCCTACAATGACTGTATGAGAATAGATCACATGATTTTTCCCATTAAAGTAATTTGCCCAAAGTTTCACCCAATGGTTGGTGGCAGAGGTAAGATCTGAATCTGAACTACCTATTGTCATCCGAATCCTAACTACTTGTTTTAAAAATTTATATTTGCATGTTCTATTTTAAATTAAATCATCAATTTTATAACTATGGTGATGTGTGAATAAGAATAAATTGTTCTTTTTTAAGAAGGAGAAATTCCTGAGCAGCACTGTGGTGTTCCCTCACGACGTCTTTGCTCGAGAAATACTCAAAAATGATGATAAAACGCATATTCCACATCAACTTTAAATGTAAATGTATATGAATTTAAATATTATTATGAGCTGTGCTAGAAATTCCAGTTGTCAGCATTTTCTTAGTATATCCTTTCCATCTCTAAAATATTGTGAGTTAGCATATAATTCCGTCATGGCTTTTAAATGATTGTGAAATGACATGTTAGAGAAAGAGTGAGTGAGAGTAGAAGGAAAGGATAAAGGACCTTCAGGAAGAGAGAGGACTCCCAGTACCCTCTCAAATTGCACTTGAGCTCTAAACCTTTCCTTATTCCCACACCCAAATCTAAACCAGCTTGGCTCTCATGGACTGAGTGATCCAGTTGTGGAAAGAAAGTAAACATACCTACTAAATGACATGAGAGTAACCACAGTAGTATCTTCACAAATGTAAACTTAAGGGTGTGGCCAACGTAAAAAGGGAATACAGATTTAAGGTAAGTCTTGAAGGACTCTTAAGTGTGATAGGAAATAAAAATTTTAAAATATTTTTCCAGTTAATAACAATTTTTAGTTAGTAAATAGTTTCTTTAGCATATGCCGTGGAAGCTCATTCAAAGCTTTTGGTGGTCATTTCAGAGTGTGTGGAGCGGATTTGTGCTGCATCCCTCCTGGGGATTTAACTTCCTTCGTCTGGGACCTTCCACTCTCTACACCCACTTCACTTGTGTTCACTCATTTCTAAGGCTTTGTATACAGTGGGCTGAAAACATCCATGCTAGTATCACCAGTATTCCTTCTGAGCTCCAGGCTCCTACAACCATCTGCTTGAATGCCTCCTTTAGATATCCTTTTGGCATCTCAAACTTAACCTCTCCAAATGGAGCTTGATACCTTCCTCTGTTTTTCCATAAACAGCGTCTCTCAGTTTTCCCCATCTCAACAAATGGCACCATGGCCCACTGCACTATCATCCTTGATGCCCCCTTTTCTCTGCTTCTCTTATCCAATCCACCATCTCATTCTGTCCCTTCAGCACCCAGGGCTCACTTCCATGGCTACCACCTGACTCAAGGCACTCCACTGGGATATCTCTCCTGTTAATTCTCCATACAGCAGCCAGAGTGACCCTCACAGCCTCACTCATGGAACCAATGGTCACTCATTCCATTTGGAAGAAAAATCCAAGTTCCTTTGCATAGCCTTCAGCACTTGGGAGGGTCTGGCTGCACCGACCTCTCTCACTCGTTTATGGCCATTCTTCCATTACCCATATGTTCGCTCCCAGACTGGCTTCCTGTCAGTGCCTGGGTTCCAGCATCTCCTCCTCAGGGCCTTGCCATTGGCCCTTCTCAGTGCCTGTCACAAGGTGATGGTGCCTGAACTCCTATGGATGAGAAAGGGCTGGGGCCACACAACTATTTTCTCCTTGAAGTCAACAGAGCTGCATTATTCGGTTCCAAATATTATAAATTCCTAGATTTTTATGCTTATGAATCTCTTCCATATGTATGAATTTTTAGAATTTACAGACTAAAAATGTAAAAGTGCCTATTTCTTGCTGCCTGAAGAGTCACGTAAAAACAATTAGTTTTTGTTATCACAATAGCAAACATTATCTAGAACTTCTTGACTAACATTCTCCCGGGAGACCATTATTCTTTAATAGTTATAGAATGAATCTAAAGTGGCAAAAGAAAATAGGAAAACACGCATTTCAGAGTAAAACAACCAGCCAGCCTCGGTACCAGAGTCCTTTCCTTATTTCTCGTCATTATATTTTTCATCAAATATTTACTTATTATATTAATGACCATCTACTTTCGAGGTTCTAGTCTACTTTTAATATGTATCACTTATTACTTTAAGTAAGAGCTTGGGCTTGATTGCAGATGTTGATATTTTAAAATTTAATTTGGGGGCCCTTGTTCCAAAATTAAAATATAATAATGAATATCTAAGTATATTATAACTGACGAACATGCCTATAACTGTAGAGAAGCAAAAAACGAATAGAACTGAAAACATGATCAAGATAGAATGAATACAGCATCCTTCTGGTTCTTCCCTGAAACTGATTCCTATTGGATTTTCAATTTTCCATCTACAAAACATGCCTTATTTTAAAAGCTTATTTTCCGTAGTGAGATGTTAATTATTTGTTCCTTGCACTCAAGAGAGGTCAGTAATCCTGGGAGATAGTACAACCAACCACATATGCAATCCTATCTTCAAAGAGGCCTGGGCTCTACTCAGAGCAGACTTACTATTGTGCACAGTCGATCAGCTGGTATTCATTCGATCTCTCAAAGCATGCCTTCACACCTTCATCATCCCAAAGTTTCTTCACATGATCGAAGAATTCCTAAAATTTGAAAAAGTTACAAATAAGAGCATATTATAATCTTTCAAAAGTTAATAGTGAAAAAAACCTGCCCTCTCAATTTTGCAGGTAACACATGAATTATTTTCTTTGTGGGAGTCTACACACTGTGAAATGCACAAATCCCTCGTTCATTGTGATGAAAATGGATGAATCTGTGTTATCATCACTCAAATCAATTTGTCAAACATGCTGATCATTCCAGAAAGTTCCCCCAAGTGAAAATTATGTCAAAAGTTAACAACATGCATTAACGAGAAAAGCAACTAACTAACAATTTAAAAGTTCTTGGTACTCAATAACTTTACTAGTGGAACTGCCACTTCGACAATGAAAAAACATGTCTATTATAAGGTTAAGTTCTGCCTTAGCTGCTCTTTAAAATTTCCTATGTAAGCCATGATTATGAAGAGACATGTTTGAGTGGATGGCCCCAAAGAATTAGGTAATTAAGAAAAATAACTTTAAAATTATATTCTTTAAGAAAAAGACCTTTAAAATTATATTCTTTGGGGCTAGTAATTTACTGATTTTGGGCAATTTTAAACACTATGACTTAAATGTGAACTGCAGTTTCTGGTTCTCACAAATCTGTGCAGGCACAGTGCTTAACTTCACCCACTATGACAAGCAGCAACCTCGAAACAAGAACATTCCTTATCTCAAAGTAAAAGGCAGCTTTAGGAATTCACATTTCCAAAATTACCCAAATTAACTTAACAGTGCAAGTGACTATATAGTAGTTGCTAAATATAAATTTTGACAAAACCCTTTGTTAGAATATTTATATTTCTTCCCACATCAGTCATTTTCCCCTCATGGCAACACCAGGAAGCACCCATTTCCTCCTTTGATCTGCACAGAAGTGTCTGGGGCAACTTGGCTGGTAAGCCATCGAGGCTTTTCTGTTCGTCATGGCTGCCATGTTCCCTAAGAATCAGCATAGAGTCCTTGGAGGAAAAAAATGAAGGGCTGCTATTTTTCTTAGAGAGTCACAGTTCCATACAAGGATAAATCCAAGTATTGTGGGGCCTGATGCTCATACAATTCTGGGACCCTCTTTAAAATAAGGAAAACAAAATTATGAATACAAATTAGGTACAAAACCTTGGAAGGGGGAGTAGGAGTGAGGAGCCCTGAGCTTAAGCACCTTTAGGTTTCAGTACGTCCAATTCTAACTTCCTAGTGTCAGGAACAATCTTTAAAGTTATGTCACATGTCTCTATATCTATCGTCTGTCATCATCATCAACAAATCTAAACTGCCCACAGTTGACAACGAAGGGACTATCTCCGTATAAAGGAGAGTAGCTGAACCCCTCAGTTTTTATCTTATACCATATTGTTCTATTTCAACATTATTTTTAAAACATAAAGGCTTTAAAAAATCATAGCCACAATGCCACTCTTTCAACTAAAAAATATATAAACAAAGAAATAATTCTGTAAAATCATTAAATATTCAGTCAGCCAATGCAGCTTTTTTAATGATAACTAAACACAGAACCAGGCTAGAATTCTAATACATTTGCTACAACTGGGAAATAAATATGAGGAATAATTTTAGTATGCCTCCATTAGCAATTAAGATGAATACTAAATAAAAATAATTTCAGTGTTGTGTGTGCATATATCTGAAAAAATATAAAAGAATGGTTCACAGTGAAATGTAATCTGTTTTTGACATCTGAGAGGATATAGAAGTTGAGAGCATGGAAAGAAATATAGAAGTTGAGAGCATGGAAAGAAAGTGGCATTTCTTAATTTTTTTCTGTATAACCAAATATGAGACTTGCTTTGGGATCTTCATACATTCAGCAAACTAAATACAGGAACATTTATGCTACTCTTATTCAAAGGAGTTTAGATTATGTTATAGAAAATTAAAATTATGACAATATCAAACCTAAACTTACTTTTTAAAAGAATTAAAAATATTACAGCATAATTTTGATTTTTAACTAAAGAAATTTAGATCTATATGTTGTCTACATCTTCCTTTATATATAAAGTATACTCAAAACTAACAGAATTCTCAGATGGGAAGCAATTTTTCCTTTTGCTTTTAAGCTCTTTATAACTGATCTAAAATGGAAATAAACATATGATAATAAGACATGTGTAATAAAAATTCTTGTATAATAGCTCTGCTAATATCATAAAATAACTTTTTGGTTACACTGACACTTGAGGTACACTTTTTCTTTTTTGAAATAAGAATCAAAAGCATATTTCTTATTTCTTGAAATGAAGGTTGTCCAATGGCTTAGAGTGAAAGCTCCAGCTACACATACAGAGGTGCTTTCACATTCAGTGCCCTGTACTATGGCTGGTGGAAACTGTGTAAAAATGTTATTGTGCACAATATTCTTTCTAGGACTACTTATAGTTATACTTCTCTCAAATTTTAGTGTCAGGAATACTTTTTTTGCATCTCTCAAGCAACAGATTTTTACATTTTATTATTAATTTTTAATCTTATGGGCCTTGTAACTTTTAATCCTATGGGCCTAGAAGTCATGTTTCGGGGTCAGTCCCATGTGTGAAGGGCTTTGCCTTATGGTCTGGGTACTAACTGTGCTTCTGGCTCCACATAACTTGCTTTCATGTTTCTAGCCTCACTCTCTTGGATTTTCAGTTACTTTATTAACTTGTTTTTAAACTTTTAAAGCAGTTCTAAATCTTTTCTGGAACAAATTGAAGCATAAATAAGTGTTTAACATAATTTTTCATGGAAACATAGTGAATAATGTTCACTACCATAATCCAATGGACCTTAGAAATAGGCAGTTTCAGGTCAATAGCCGTTTAAACTGAATTTTCTAAAGCTCAAGTTTCTGTCTGATTCATTTAAAATACACCTACTTAATTTTATCCCTTGGATAACAGAATGATCTAATAGATTTGTCATTTTCTTCTTCAGACATCTGATATATATATTGAGTTAAAAGTCTATGTGGGATCTGTCATGTCTGGTAACACTATGATTATGTTATTTAAAATTTCTGTCCATCTTCAAATCTAATTTAATATAGTATCTCTAAAATTCTATTTAGGAACAGCTTTCAGAAACTATGCTAAAAAAAAAAATCAAACAAATGAATTTAAAGTCATTAGCAGTCCCCACGCCCATATCTTTCCTACAATGAAGCATGACCACAGTTGGCAATGACATTAACAAGTAACCAAATATAAAATGAGGTCACATCTCATTTTACCCAGCATTTACCCAGTGCCTATTATATTTCAGAAATGTTCTAGGGGTCTTAGATACAAGGTATCATTTACGTCTCAAACAACCTGCCATGTAGGTGATTCAACTCCCATTTTACAGATGACAAAATGGGAATGATTTAGGATACTTTCTATTTGCTCAAGCTTCCTTGACTAGGAAATGGTCAAACCTGGATTCAAAAGCATGCTATGAGTCCAGCTAGCTTCTTCATTCTCTAGTTGATGGCAGTCTCTTGTGCCTGGGAGACCAGTGGGACAATAGCAAATTTATAATACAAACTAAACTCTATTTTTTCCCCTTAGGACAGCCTACTTTAACTATTTTTAGAATAATTTTTAACAGCTTTTTGAGGTATACTTTTCATACCATAAAATCCATCCATTTATACAGTCATGCAACCAATACCACAATTAATTTTTGGAACACCTCCATTACCTCCTTACCCTCTGGAGCTAAGTCCTATCTCCACCCCAGGTCCCAGACTGTTAATCTACTTCTGTCTCTATAAGTTTTATCTTTTCTAGAAATTTTATATAAATGAAATCTAATAAATAGTCTTTTGTATCTGCCTTCTTTCACTCAGCATATTTTTGAGATTTATCTATTTTGTAATATATTAGTAGTTTGTTCTTTTTTTAAAAAAATTGCCGAGTTCTATTCTATTGAACAGATATACCACTATTTGTTTATTCATTCACCAATTGATGATCATTTGGGTTATTTCTAGTTTTTGACTGTTAAAAACTGTGCTGCTAGGAATATTTGTGTACCAGTCTTTGTATGGACTTGTATTTTCATTTTTCTTGGGTTGATACCCAGGAGTGGAATTGCTGGGTTATATGGCAGGTGAATGTTTAACTTTAAAATTTTTTTTAAAGTTAAATTGTTTTCCAAAGTGGCTATTCTATTTTACATTGTCAAGAGCGATGTCTAGGGGTTCTAGTTTTTCTATATCTTCACCAATACTTGATTTTGTTAGTCTTCTTAATTTTAATTACTCTCGTGGGCATATAGTGGCATCTCATTATGGTTTTAGCTTACATTTCCCTAATGACCAATGAGGTTGGACATCTTTTCATGTAATTGTTGACTACTTGCATATATTCTTTTTGAAGTGTCTTTAAATATTTTTTCCATTTAAAAAATTAGGTTGTATGTCTTATTATTGAGTTTTACTTTTTTTATGAGAAATTGATTTAAAAAACTGTCTAGATTCAAGTCCTTTGTTAGCGATAAGTTTTGCAAATATTTTCTCTCAAACCGTAGCTTGCATTTTAATTATCTTAAACATCTTTTGCTGAGCAATGTTTTTAATTTTGCTAATGTTCAATTAATCAATTTTTTTCCTTTTAGTATTTATGTTTTTCTGTGTTTAAGAAATGTTTGCCTAACTCAAAGTCAAAAATATTTCCTCTAAGTTTACTTCTAAAAGTTTTAGAGTTATAGCTCTTGCATTCAGATCTATGATCCATTTGAGTTAATTTTTGGAGATGTTATAAGGAAAAGGTCAAATTTCACTTTTTTCCATAAGGATATCCAACTTTCTCAGTCTTTTATTGAAAGACTACTCTTTCTCTGTTGCTTTACCTTGGTGTCTTTGTTGAAATTGACCATATACATGTAGGCCTGTTCATGGACTCTCAATTTTGTTCCACTTATATGTCTATCCTTATGCCAACACCATACTGTCTTGATTATTGTAGCTTTGTAGTATGTCTTAAAGATAGTAATGTTAAATCCTCCAACTTTGTTCTTTTTCAACATCATTTTGGCTGTTCTAGGTCTTTTGAATTTCCATATACATTTTACAATTAACTTGTCAATTTCTATAAAAAAGCCTGCTGGCATTTTGATTGAAACTGCACTGAATCTATATATCACTTTGGGGAGAATGCCATCTTAACAATAATGAATTTTTTTATCCATTAACATGATATATCTATTTATTTGTATTTTATTTAAATTCTCTCAATAATGTTTTGTAGTTTCAGTGTATAGATCTTTCACATTGTTAAATTTTTTCTAAGTAGTTTTTTTGTGAATTTATTTTGTATATACATATTTTTAAAACGTCATTTTTGGATTTTTTTTTATTGCTAGTACACAGAAATACAATTGATTTCTGCATTTGATTTGCAACCTTGTTAACTTCACTTATTAGTTCTAGTAGCTTTTAATTTCTTCCTGTGTAGCTGTGCACAGAAATAGTTACCTACACAGCTCCGGCCTCTCTCTGTTTTTCTCCCAAAAGCATGACCCATGAGGCCTGGGGTAGAATCTGAATTCCCTGTGGTTCCAAAGTGCAGGAGGACTTAGCCAAGGGATCTTCACTGCCCACCTTGCAAGGCTTCATGGTTTTTGCTGCTTACACTTGTATTGTATCTTTAAAAAGATACAATAAGATTGATTAGAGATTTTTTTATTTGTAATTTATAATCTCACAAGACAATTGTGATCAGTATAAAGCTTTAGTAATCAGATCCATGATTCATAATAGAGAATTAAATAAATCTATTTTATAGTGATGGGAACATAATTTTCCTCAAGCATTTTTTTCCACAAAATTAATTTTCTCGCTTTTGATTTTCCCCTTCATAATACTCCTACTCTTATACCTAAGATTCTCTCTGTAAAATCCTAATTCTCTGAGAAAACTGTGCATTTGAAGCATGCCAAAGAGACTCATAAGAGAAACTTATTTGTGTGGGAACAGAAATAAAATAATTAGGTATTTTCATTAGGAATAAGAGGCTCAAAGAATCACGACTTTAGTCTTTCCTTCCAGACAAGGCTCTATCAAAGTTATCTGACAAAAATTCTCTTTGGAACATCAAGCTTAAATTACATAACACTTTAAGGTATTATTCTTGGTCTCCTTAGTCACTCCGAATCTTGTTTTGTGTGCTGAGAGGTAAAAAGAAGAGAGGAACCCCTCTTTTGGGGAAGAAGACTAGATTAAAAGCAAGTGTCTTGAGAAGTGAGTTTGCTATATTCCTACTGACAACAACTGTAGAATTAGATACATATTTCTTTGGGAAAATTTTAGTGTAAAATACACTAATAGCGTCTAATGAGGAATCATAAAACAATATTTATGGTTTGAGCATGGATTTTGGTATTTGAGTGCCTGGGCTTAAATCCCAGCTGAGAGGCTCTGACTGCTGAGAGTAACTTTCCTCCTCTGCTCCGTGGGGGATAACTGTTCTTCAAGGCAGAACCTGGCTGGGACCGATGAGCACACGGCGGCCAGGGGAGGAGGTGCATGTGTGAGGTTAAGGGCAGCAAGGAGACAGAGAAAAGGTGGCTGAAAAGACAAAATGAGAAGCGGGAAGGGCAAGCTCAGACTTGAGGCGGCCGACAGAGTGGTGACCAACAGTGCCCCGTGCTGGTGGGGAGGGAGGGTCTGGAGCCTCACTTTGGAGCATGACACTGTAGCTTTGGTACAATTGTGGCAAGGCCTGCCAGGTGCCAACAGGTCAACAGAGAACACACATGGCGAGGAAACAGAAATCATGTGTAAGCTTGAGAATCGAATTCGAGAACCATCTACAGCACACCTGCTGACATAAGGCACTATGCTCTGTGCAGGGTGTACGAGAGACAGGCCACACGATTTCTGCACTTGAGGAGAGGAATGAGCTCCCGTCGCAGTACAAAGAACCAACCACATGGACAGGCGTCGCTGTCAGAGCTTAACTTTTAATAGTGTGCTTCTGATTCCTGGTTTCGCCCTGGGTTTTCAGACCTTTCTAGAAAGGCCTTCAAGCTAATTTGATCTGTCCAGACATACACTTAACAGCTGGTGAGGGAGTTAAGCTGGCTGAAAAGAATGCAGCAGATGACGAGAGAAAAGGAAGAAATGGGGAACAGAATATTTATATAAGAATGTCTGCTACAGCTTGGAAAATTTGCTTTGACAGCCATGTGCTGTAAACTGAGCCTCCAAATTCTTTGCCTGGGGACGTGGTGCCAATGATCCTTACTGGTATCAACAGCTTACTCCCGCAAGGCAGTGGGG
>NW_006434367.1:2051273-2077055 GCF_000325575.1 Pteropus alecto
GAGGTGATGATGTCAGGCGCAGGTCCACCATCCCTGACTTATAAATGGACAACAGCACGTATAGCCAGCACACTAAGATTAGCTGATGGTGTCCTCAGTGGGAATGAACAAAATCACGGGGGCGTTTTGTGCTGTGAATGTGTAGCTCCACCTCTCCATGGCACCAGAAAGGCAAGAGCCTTCTCCAGAAAGTAACAAACAGCTATGAGGAAACTTAATACCTAGCACTACACTAGTGGTATTAGGTGATTCAAATTTCCGCATAGATATAAAATAAGATTTCAAAGGCAACTGCTGAGTTCCTTTGCAATTCTGAAGCAGCTACAAATCTGGCAACAGGCAACTGTCGTAAAAGGGAAAGAAAATTGACCAAAAATGCCAAACATCTTGCTGTTCTATACTCATGTATTAGTACAAGATAATCTTTAAGATTTCTTCCAGTTCTGAGACTCTCTGGATTTTAAGTTTTATATTTTTCCTCTTTCTTTCTATTTTGTATGTAACAGTTTTATTGAGATATAATTTATGTACCATACAATTTACCCACTTAAAGTGTACAATTCAGCGGTTTTTAGTCTGCTCAGAGAGTTGTGTACTCATCACCAGAATCACTTTTAGAACATCATCTTCAGAGGAAACCCCATACTGTTAGAAGTCACGCCTTATCTTCTGCTCCCTTAGACTCGGGCAAACATTAATCTACTTTCCGTCTCTATGGATTTGCCGGTTCTGGACATTTTACACATGCGGAATCATACAATACCTGGCTTTTGTGTCTGGCTTCTTTCACTCGGCATAATGTTTTCAAGGTTCAGTCATGTTGTGCCATGTGTCAGTGCTTCATCCCTTTTTATTGCCAAGTAATATGCCATTGTATGATGTTTACCCATCCATCATTTGATAGACATTGGACTGTTTGCATTTTTTGACTATTATGAATAAAGCTACGAACATTCATGTACGAGTTTTTGTGTGGATGCAGGTTTTTAATTCTCCTGGGTACATACCTAGGAGGGGGCTTCCTTTCTTTCCCAGGAGAAACATCTGGATCTATTTTATAAGAGTTGCTAGTTAGGATTTCTGATTCAACATGCTTAATTCATTTCAACATTTAATAACTTTATTAAGTGCTTAGTTATTTATCGTAATGGAGGTGTATAGTGTGGCAGATAGTACAAGAAGGTTAATCTCATCTAGCTTTATGAATGTATTTCAAATTTAAATTTTAACACAGATAGACCTGACATTCTTGCAGTTCCTGACAATTCCAAATAAATAAGAAAGACTCAAAGACTGTTCGACAGCCCAGCACCTCCTCCTTACCCCATTCATTTGCTCTTGTGCTCAAGTGACAGCCATCTCCTAGCTCACGTTGGCCACCCTGTGCTGGAACAGGAGGTATGGAGAAAAAGGCAGAGCTAGTTTTTTTCTTTTGGAGCTTATAGTGGCCAAGCAAATGCTGGAAGGAAAGGTGTCTGGGGTGGTGAGAGTGGTTATTCCTTCCACACCCTCCACAGTAGACTTGGTCAAAGCAAGCTGTGTCATTCATTGATTCACTAGGTAAATATTGAGGGCCTGGAATAGGTATGATATGTGAGGGAGCAGTCACAAAAAAAGGAAGCCAAAGAAGTGTGGAATTTTTTTTGCAGGTCGTGATTAAGATAATAACTTTTAGGCTGTTGGGTTCCATGGTCAGTTCTTGGTTGCCCCCTTACCTGGTCTATCAGTAGCATCTAACGCAGCTGACTATCCCCCTCCTCAGTGACACACTGTACTTTGGCTTCCGAGACCTCTCTTACTCCTGGCTTTCCTGCTAATCCACTGTCATTCTTGGTTAGTGTTCTTTGCTGAGTCCTTCTCTTTTCCCAGCCTCCTAATACTAGGCAGCCTCATGACCTCGTCCTGGATCCTCTTCTCTAAGCTCACTTCCTTGTGACCTCCTCCGTTTTGTGGCTTAACTATGTATGAGTACACAGTCATCCCTCAGGATCCACAGGGGATTTGTTCTAGGATCCCTGTGGATCCAAAATTCATGTGTGCTTGAATCCCTTACATAGAAAGGTGTGGTATTCCTAAGCGCATCCTACCATACACTTTAAACCATCTTATAATACCGGATATAGTGTAAATGCTAAGTAAATAGTTATACTGTATTGTTTAGGGAATGACAAGAACAAGTCTGTACATGTTCAGTACAGATGCAAAGTCAAACTACATAGTATACACCAGCAACAATGTAACATTTTTTTTCAAATATTTTCTATCCTTGGTTGGGTGAATCTGCAGATGCAGAACCTGTGGATAAGGAGGGTGAACTGTACTCGTGACTCTCACATTGACAGCTCCAGCTCAGACCTCTTCTCTGAATTCTGGATTTGCATGTCCAACTGCCTGCCTGACATCATTGCTTGAATTCTATCAGGTAACTGCAACTCAAAAAATTCCAAAACAAAACTGTTAATTTCCTCTTAAAACTCGTCCTACGTGGAACCTTCCCCAGTTGATGGCAGCACCACCATCCAGTTGCTCAGGCCCCAAACCCTGGAGCCATCTTTGACCCTTTTCTTCCTCTCGCACTTGCTATGTGATCCTTAAGGAAACCCTCTTGGCTGTACTTTCAGAACACACCCAGATTCTGATCACGTCTTACACCTCTACATTCCTGATTGAAGCCATCTTTTAGGACTGGCAGTTACTGCCACAGGCTCTCAACTGACCTCTGTTTCCACTCTTTCTTATCACAATCTATTCAACTCAGGCATCAATGATTCTTTGAAAACACTAGTCAGTTCACATTGTAAGTGGACTCAAAACAACCCAATGCTAACAACTCAAGTGTCCATTGACAGATGAATGTTAAACAAAATATGATATATTCATACAAGGGAATATTATTCAGCCCTAAAAAAGAAATTCTGACACATGCTGCAACACAGATGAACCTTCAAGCTATTATGCTAAGTGAAATAAGCCAGCCACAGAAGGAAAAATACTGCATGATTCCGCTTATATGAGGGACCTAGAGTAGTCAGATCCTCAGAGACAAAAAGTAGAATGGTGGTAGTCAAGGGCTAGGGGAAGAGGGAATGGAGAGTTAGTGTTTAATGGCCACAAAGTTTCAATTTGAGAAGATGAAAAAGTTCTGGAGATGGATGGTGATGACGGTTGCACAACGTGACTGTAAATGAGGCCGCAGAACTGTGCACTGAAAAATGGTTATGATAATAAATTTTATGTTATGCCACAATAAAGAATTTATGCCACAATAAAGAAAAGTTTATTAAGAAAAGAGAAGAAAACATCAATCCATTGCTTCCCATCTCAGAGTAAAATCCGAAGTCCCCACATTATCTGCCTCCCACCCCGCAATCCCCATCTTCTTCGCCCTGTTTTTGCCTGGCCCATTCTTTTATAGACACTGGCCTGGGTGTTCCTTGAACATGCCACCTTGAGGCACTGCTTGTGCTCTTGCTTCTGGCTGGACACTCCTTTAGGTCTCTGCCCAAATACCTTACTATCATTAACAGCCCTGTATAAAAGAGCAGCATTAACTGCCATCCTGCGTTTCCTACTACCTTTTACTCTTCTTCACTCCCTCCCCACCATCCATCCCTATACTGTATCCCTACTTATCTAGTGGTTGTGATCTTGTTTGTTCTATAGAATGTAAGCTTCATGAGGAGCTTTGTCTCTTCTGTCTGCTGCTATATCCACAGCACTTAGAATTATGCCTAGCAGATAAACGTTCGGTGTCTACTTTAGGCATCTGTGAATGGATGAAAAATCACTGGGTGTTTTGACCAAGAGGATCCCAGAGCTCTGCTTCAGGAATGTGACTCCTGAAAACACAGAGATGTGGGTTAGAGCCATAAGCCACTGCTGCAGTGAGACCAGTTTGAAGGACACTGTGATGAGTTGTGCTTTGGAAGAGATGACAAATTTCATTTAGATAAGTTGGGTGACTAGTGGGATGATTCGAGAGATGTCAGGGATAGAGTTACACATGGAGGATCAGAATTCAGTTCAGGGTTGAAGCTGTGACTGGAAGAACTTTGGGAAGACTCTATAGGAGGTTGCTGATTTAACTCATAGTGCTGAATGAACTTGCCAAGGGAGAGGGGTAGGGAGAAAAGCAGAGAAGAGCGACAAGAATGGGACCATAGAGAATAACTAGCTTTTAGGGATTAGAGGGTTGAGGGAAGAAGAGGAGAGTTAGGAGAAGAAACAAAAATGTACAGGTAAGTGAAAACCAAAATACCTGTGGGTGCCGGGGCGGTATCAGAGGTGGAATTTAACCATATCATCAGGGTAAAAGCAGAATCCATGAGTAACAAAGACAATGATAGACAATGTCCTCTGAACCAGTTCAGTCATTCCAAAAAGAACTTATAGCAACTTTCCGGGGCTGTTCATGACATAAGAAACTCTATAAACAGAATGGTTTCAGTTCTTACTCTCTCGATTAATCTTTTAGGGCCAAAAAATACAATTAGTGGGCAGCAACAAGATTTTAGGGGGAATCTATAAGAAGCATGATTCTTTTTTTTAAATTTTTTTTTTGCTAACTTGACTCTAAATATCAAGAAAATAGCGTTTTCTTGGCAAGTGATCTATCAAGAGGGAATAAATTAAGGCATGTGACAGATTCCAGAAAGAAGAAATATTTTTCTTGTAATCTTTAGCCAAAACCCAACTTTCCTTCTACCACAAAAAAAGTATTCCTAAGCCTTCAAGGAAACAGGTAACCAAGTTCATGTTTGAAAAGCCCTGAAAACATAAACACTATATATGATTGTTATGTATTGCACTGATTATTGCTATAATTGTTTTGGACCTGCCTTGGATCACTTATCTCCTTCTCTGACATGGAGCACCTTCTTCAAAAGAACCCTGTTACTTAAAGATGGTGGAGAAGAGCAGTTCTGGCCACTCTTTTGGATGTCTAATGGACATCTTACACTCACATGGCCAGAGGTGTGGATGGCAACTTCGTTGTTCAGGCCAAGCTGTGAATTCATCTTAATGCTTCTTTTTCTCTCACAGGACACATCTAATACATTAATATGACTCCACTTTCAAACTGTATCCAGCGTTGACTATCTTAATAGTTGTATAATTCTAACCATGAATATTTCTCATTACCCAGATTACTGCAACAGCCTCCTAACCTGTCTCCGCTGCTCCCACTATTGCTTCTGGAACTCCAGCCAGGGTGATGCTTCTACAGTGCAGGTCGGCTCGGGTCACTCCTGCGCTCAACACCTCCTATGAAACCCTTTTCACTCAGAGTCCCTATGATGACTACAAAACGCTATTTCTTTGCTGTCCCTCTCTCCATGACCTCTTTAATATCATGTTCTCATTCTCCTTCTGCTCGCTGCTCTAGCCACACTGGCTTCCTGCTGTTCCCTGAACCCCCAGCCTGCTCCTACCTGAGGCAGCACCTTAGCGCTGCTGTTCTGGCCGCCTGGACTGTCTGTCCCTGATCCTGCTTTGCTCACTGCCTTACCTCTTCAGGGCTCTCCTTAAATCCCCCCTTCTCAATGAGATCTGCTCTGACCATCATCCTCAAAACTGCAGTCCCCTCCTCCTCCATCCCAGGCCCCTTGGCCTACTCTAATTGTATGGTCTATACAGGGCTTAGCACTTCCTAAGATACTCTGTAATTAACCTAGTCATTATGTTCTATGTATTCTCTGTCTTTTCTGCTATACCGTAAGCACCACGAAGGCAGGGATCTTCGTGTTCTGATATACATGATCTTCGTGTATATCAAGCACTTAATATAGTCCTTGACACATACTAAGAGCTCAATAAATATTTGTTTAATGACTAAATGTATCAATAAACTTTTCCAAGAAATCTTCTTCCCTCACTTTGCCTTCTACCTTCTTTATTCACCTCCATACCAAACATTTATGCTCATTAAGAGAGTTGAAACTTCATATACATTATTTGTTAGCAACTTGGAATTGATGGGAAAATTTTTGTAACTACAAGTAGGTTTTATATTTGAATGTTTAAAGTCATGTTTGTCCTGGTATTGAATATTTTAAAAAATGACTTTTCTGGAGTCCAAAAACACCATTATCCCCAGAAAGTCATAAATTATTCGTGTCATTGATAATGTATTGACTATAGCACATGTAAGAGCTTCCTTTTCTGACAGACAAGAGCTAAGACAAACACTTCCCACATCAGAGCTTCGCCTGGCCTGCATCCCTGCATGCCCGGCAAGTCGAGGTTGCTTGGCCTTTTCCTGGTTTAACTTGTGACTGTCACTATTGTTGGTTTGGCTCCCTGTGTGCCTGAAGAATTTTAACCCATGGCCATGTAATCTGGCAAAGAACAAGTTCTACCTAGGCCTGTGGCCTGAGGGACCTTCTACCAAGGCAGTGACCACTTTCATTCCAGTGGCTTCTGCCTGCCAGGATTTATGCCTCTCCTCTCACCAAATACTGTTTCTATATGACAACAAATTGTCTCCTGCCACTTATACACCTCTCCAAAGTATCTATGAAGAACACTTTATTTTGCGCTTGTAAAATTCCTAATTATGACCAATCCAAGGATAATAAACAACACACACAATCAGTTATTCCCTCAATTTACACTTCCATGTAGTCGGTCATATTACCCCCACATGATCCTTATACAATCAGCCTCACTACAGGGGTTGGTTTAGCAACTATCAAAGTTATATTGAAGATATATTATTCATTCATTCATGTATTTAAGTATAGTTGGTACACAATATTATGTTTCAGGTGTACTATATAGTAATTCAACATTTATACACCTTACAACGTGATCAACACACTAAGTCTTGTAATCATTTGTCATCATGCAAACTTATCACAATCAAAATATATAATCCTGAATGTCTGGAAATCATTTTACATATATGTATATATGTTGTAAATATAAGCATAATTCATACATTTTTGAGGAACTGGATTAATGTTTGCCTTTCATTGTAAAGAGAAGAGAAGATTGGAGACACTTAAATACGAAGTGCTTTAAAGGCACAAAAAAGAAAGAGAATTACCTAGGTAAGGGTAAATCCTGCTGTGGTCCAACCCATCCACCTCTGTGTTTTGCCACCACGAAGCTGAACTTTTATCTAGTTTGTTGAATGAGAAGTACAAGAAGCACACCTGTGACTTTATGTGGTAAACTTCAAAGATTTTATAGTTATCTCTCAGGGAATGTCACACTAACCCAAGGATAAGAGTGTCACAAGCATGTTTTACATGTTTGTTGTTGAAGACTGTATTTGCCTATTATATATTTGTTATAGGAGAGTATTTGTTATAATACGTCTTTTGTAGAAAATCTAACTTACTCATTTAGGTTGTAATGTTTATTTCGGTGCTGTGTGAGTAACTCATTAACACTTTCTCTCTCTCTCCAGCTCTGTGTAATGACATTAGTTCACAGCTAGTCTAAAACATTAGGACTTTGTGTTTTGCATTTTTCTATGTAGGCCTGTTTGCAAAAAATACGTATCAGACTCTGACAGATTCATTTGTAAACTCAACAGGAAGCTTGTGTCTTTGATAACACTATCCAAAAAAGTTATGAAGAATACTAAATAATTGAGTAATTCAAGAGATGAAACTTGATATACTGTAAATAAAACATTTTTTTCTGATTGCAAAGAAGAATCAAAATTAGGTCAGTCCAAAAAAGTGATATAACAATATTAATCAAAAGCCTTAAAGATGATGTCTCTTTCAGCAGTTCTATTAGCAATTTATCCTAAGAGGAAAAAAAGGTCTGCGAGTTGTAAAAAGCTACATGTTTATGCAATATTATATAAAATAGCAAAAAATTAAATGCCTACAATAGACAGTTTGTTAAATGAGTAATGGAATACCACGTGATGAATACTATGCAGCCATTAAAACTCAGGTTGTGAAGACATATTAATTAAGTGAAAAATATTTCGAGTAAGTTTAAAAGACAGGTTTTAAATCGGTAGCTATGCTAAGGTCCTAATTTAACAACAAAAAAAAACGGGTATGCTTGTCTATAAGATATTAGAAGGATATAGCTAAAGATTTGTAGTGTTTATCTCAGTGAGATAGGACTATGGAAGGAATTTATTTTCTTTCATGATACCTTTCTGTATTAAAAATTTTTAAATCTTACAATTAATCTGTACATTCTTATCACATTAACACACACATTGTTGGAGTGGCTCCATAGTGTAGTGGTTAGCATGTCTGCTTTACAAGCAGACGGTCCTGGGTTTGCGCCCCAGGTGGGGCCACGGACCATAACCCGGGTGCGCCAGACCCCGTGTGTGCCAGGCCTGGGTGCATGCCGGGAGCGTGTGGGAGGAGACACCCCGTCTTCAGAGATCCAGTTCTTAAGGGGAGACGGCAATATTCATAGGTCAGGGGTGGAAGTAGGGTGGGGGAATTAAAGAGGGGGGAAAAACACACACACACACGTTGTTGGTGCCATTCTCATTCGGTCACTTTTCACTGGATTCCTGCTTATATGCTCATCTCTAAATATGTGGCATGTCAATACAGAATTAATTAATGGGATAGAAAGAAATGGTTATTTTCTTCTAAGATAATAACATTCTACTTTTGGGGGGAATGCTTTGGTGTCTGTTAGCTGACTCCAGCTTTGAAGAACCTCATAGCTGAGCCCTCCATTCCTGCAGGAACCAGCTGCTACTGTCCCTAGTTACCTGTAGCTGATGAAATAGGAATTATTTTATTTTACACCAAACCCATGGAGGAGACCATTTCTCCTTAGGAAAGCCTGTTCTCCTCCATACTGAAGTCTACAGAAACAGCAGAGCTCTGCTGTTACCCAGGTCTTAACACAGATAGGTGGCCCAGACATGTAGAGGAAGGCCTAAACATCATGCTCAACATTCAAGGAAATATCTGTATAAAAGTGCAAGGAAATATCTGTATCAGCTAAACTTTTCTCATAATGGAATTTATATTATTTTAAGTACAAAGCCTTTCATTACATCTGCTTCTATGTCCTACCCTTAAATCTATAGTTTCATGTGAATGATACTTGATAAAAACACTTGATTTATAAATTATTTTAATCTCTATTTCACTAAACATAAATTTGAGAAAGTCATTTTTTTCCTGGGATGAGAAGAAACATTGTTAGATGCCTGTTTATGTATTTTTTAAAATTAAAAAAAATTGAAGCGAAATTCACCTAATATAAAATTAATTATTTTAAGATGTGCAATTCAGTGTCATCAATGTAGTCACAATGTTGTAACCACCTCTATTTAGTTCCAAAACATTTTCATCAGTCCAAAAGAAAATATCATGCCCATTAAATAGCAAATCTCCATTCTTTCTTCCTCCCAATACCAGGCCAGCTTTCTGTCTCTGTGGATGCGCCTATTCTGGATATTTCACATAACTGGAATCCTACAACACATGGTCTTATGTGTCTGGTTTCTTTCATTCAGCACAATGTCTGCAGGCCTTACCCAGGTTGTACCATATAGGGGTACTTTATTTCTTTTTGTGGCCGAGTATTATTCCATTGTATTATATACCACATTTTGTTTAACTATTCATCTGTCAATGAACGTTTCTGTTTCTGCTTTTTGGCTATTGTGAATAAAACTGCTATAAACATTAGTTCACAGCTATCTGTTCAATTTTCTGCTTTCAATTATTTTGGAATTGCTGAGTAATATGGTAGTTTTATATTTAAGCTTTTGAGAAACCACCAGACTGTTTCCACAGTGGCTGTACCACTTTCCATTCCTCCAGCAGTGTGTGAGGGTTCTAATTTCTCCATATCCTCACCAACACTTTATATTTTCATTAAAAAAATTATGGCCATCCTCGTCAGTGTGAAGTGGTATCTCATTGTGTTTTCGATTTGAATTTCTTTAATGGCTAATGAAATTCAGCATATTTTCATGTCCTTGCTGGTCACTTGTGTATCTTCTTCGGAGAAATGTCTGTTTAAGTCCTTTGCTCATCTTTAAATTGAGCTGCTTGTCTTTTTGTTCTTGAGTTGTATGAGTTCTTTATATATTCTGGATACTAGACCTTTTCAGATATATGATTTCCAAATATTTCTCCCATTCTATTGGTTGTCTTTCATTTTCTTGATAATATCTTTTGATGCACAAAAGTTTAAACTTTCGATAAAGTCCAATTTATCTATTTTTGTTTTATCTTGTTGCTTGAGCTTTTGGTGTCATATCCAAGAAATCACTGCCAAATCCAAGGTCATAAAGATTTATCGCTGGTTTCTTTTAAGAGTTTTATAGCTTTAGTTCTTGTGTTTAGGTCATTGATTCATTTTGAGTTAATGTTTTTGTATGGTATAGGGGTATGTATATTGTTTAGAGTTAGTTCAATCTAGATTATTTCTCAAATTCAGATAAGTTTTGTTGGAAAATGACATACTTCAATGCTATAACAGGTCCATACTACATAAACACACCTAATTTTGATAAGGAATTTTGTAGTGGCCTCCTTTCCACAAATGGAATATGAAGAATTTCCTATGGAAGTTGTATCATCATGTCACAATAATGGCGTTTTGTCAAAGACATTTAAAACAAGGATTATCTTCTTCCTCAAAACTTGTTATCAATGCCCAAGTATTGCCTAAGTGCTAACAATCGATCGTTCAACAAATATTTACTGAGTTCCAGCCCCGTGCTAGGTACCATGTTAGGAGTTGGGGAGGCTGCAATGGATGAGAAAGAGGTGGTCCCTGTCCTCAGGGAGTTTGTAATTTTGCAGATTATGTGCCCAGCACAATGCAAGGTGCTGGGGAGATGGGCTACAAGTATGAGCTACAACTCCTGTTCTCGAGAAGTTAACACTTTAGTAAGGAGACCATGGCTAAGATACACCAAATAATTAGAAAATGACAAAAGGCAGTACATACTGAATATAATATGGTGACTAAAGCTATGGTGCCAACTAGGAAAGCCACAGAAAATGAAAGCTGCAGGAATCTGGGAAAGGGAGAGATCAGTCAATTTCAGAATAGATTGGAAAGGTCAGCAAAGGTGGAGGGCTTGAACTCAAAGAGCCAGAAGAACATGAAAAATGAACACGATACAATAGTCAGGAGACTTTGAACAGATTGGCTTAACTGAGTAGGAATGAGTAATACCAGGGAGCCATGAGGATGGAGGTGATGGTGCTTCAGTGGAAGCCTTAGGGAGCTCTTCGCACACTATATTACTAAAGAGATGGTTAGCGAAAGCTACTTGAGTCCAAAGTCCTTTGTCTCACACTCCTTCGTAACCTTCTAGCTAAAACTAGTGGAGCAGAAGCTCCATAAATGCATGTTGTTGCTGCAGCTCATGAGTCTAGGTGACCATATCTATGAGCTAACCTGTTATTCTCTAATAATATGTTTTACCTAAATATATTGCATGTACTAGTAGGTTGATTTGTGTGTGCATAGGTACCATATTAGCTTTAGTATCTTATTTAATTAGTGTGGAGTTGGTTATAGTTTTTCTCTTTTTCAAAGCTTTTAAAATGTTTCACTAAGAAATACACCCAAGGGAGAAATCAGCTCATTTATTTCAAACAAACAAGCATGATCTCTTGATAATCAACCTTCTGTTTAGAAGGCAAATAGAGTCCCTTATGGCTTCTCTGAGCCCTCCTCCCGCCTGGGTGGCTCTATGATACAACAAGGGAGCCAGGTTCTGCTGTGGCTACAGAAAAACACCTAGCTGTTCCTGCTTCTGTGGCTGGCAACAAAGATACAAACAGACAAGACATTTAAAAATAACTGTGGCCTGTAGATCTCATTAAAGTTGCAGCATCACTTTCATGGAAACCTTCATTAGGGTCCTAGCAACGGTTTACAAATCCACGCAAGCTCCCAACACTGAGCTTTCCTTCACTACTGCTAAAAGGATGTCTTAATTAGAGAAACTCTCCCTCCCAAATCAGGATGTCTTGCTCTGTAAATTCTGAGTAGCAGTTTTATTTCTTTTACTAAATATTGAAAGAATTTTGATAGAATAATCAACAGGCTGCTACACACAGAATTTTACATTGTGTTAAATGCCAAAGGGGTCTCAGAGATAAAAATCAAACATGTTAGGCAAATATGTTCCACCCCCAGCATCCCCAGCGTGTACCCTGACCCCCACTGCCGTTAAGTGTTGAAAAACTCTTGGTGCATCTGTGCGAACAATGAGGTCTCTCTCCACTGTGAATACCACAGTATCGTAAACAACACTCTCCCTCTCCTCCACCTGCCTCCACCCGCAAGGACACAGTGATGTCAGAGTGTTGGAAGCTGGGGATTGGGCTGCACTAATAAGCACCCTGGAGAATTCTCCTTTCACAACAATGGTCTGGTAAGGTTCCAGGGAGACAAATGGCACAAACTGAGACTCTGAGCACCCCTACCTCACCCTAACTCACCCAGACCCTGCACTCAGCCCCTCATCAGAGGAATGGCTTGAGTGAATTATATTATTAAAACTATTAAAACCATTCTCCCACTTAAATTTTTTACCTTCAATATATCTGGCATCTCATTATTTTTATTTTTTTCCATTATTTTTTAAAAAGAGTATCTTTTCTGGGCCATTGGAAATCTCTAAAAACCTGAAGCCTGGAACTTTCCTAGAATTTTCTCATTTTCATTATCAATGACCTGAGCCTTTCCTTTTAATTTATTTATTTGAGGTATAATTGATGTATAACATTATATTAGTTTCAGGTGTACAACATACTGTTTGATACTATTTATATATTGCAAATAAGCCTTTCCTTCTTCATACAAAACATTTACTTTGATACTTTTACTTTGAAACACAGAAGTATCAGTGGATTATAGACTATGTCTTGTACTGTGGCATTTTATAAAAAGGCCTTTTTATAGCTCTGAGTCTAAATTTTTCACATACCTTCTTAAAGTCAGATGAGCATTATTCATATAAATAGCATGTAAACCTTTTGTGTCAATCTGTTTGTTTCCAGATTATGGTAGCAAATGCCAAGCTATAATTGGAGATAGAATGTAAATAGGATAAAAGGAGAAACATAGAGTACTTTATTTTAAAAAATCCACTTAAAAAGAATATTTTTGCTTATGTTTGTAAGCCATAAGATGCAAAATTGTATTATTTGATCTGTGGAGAATCTGGTTGTCTATACATAGTCTTCCCCACCAAATATGCTTTGTAGATGCCACGACTTTGATTTACTTGTACATGGAGTCCCCCAGGTGAGCTAAGAAGCTGTGAGAAAATCATGGGAGTGTATCAGCAAACCATCTTCAAGTAATGCTGACATGGAGGGAATCTACCACTTAAGGTCTTTGACTCTGGAGAATCTTGATGGTGTCAGAATTTCTAACATCATTTTAAGCTTTTTTTTTTTTTTTTTAATCACTGTTTATCCAGGCTTAAATGCACAGTGAAAGAAAAGGACATTGGCCATTTTTTCACGAGTTCCTCAGTTTTGACTAGGGTTATTAGCCTTGATTAACTTTTTGGCATTCCAAAGCAATATCCCAATACTTATGCTACTGTTGAGAGTGTCACACCCAACCCTGCTCTAGCTCTCCCTCTATGTCCCAGTAGGCCTGGCTGGAGTGAGAGCAAAATGACAGGCTAATGAATGCACAGGTCGTGCTGCACAGAGCTGGAAGAGCAGCTAGAGGTGGAGCAGGTGCCTGAGCTGAGGTAGGTCTAGCAGTGGTATTTGCAGTATCAGGTCTTCTTTAGTACGAATCCTTTACATTTAAATTATCATACACACTGTTTTTAAGCAAAAATACTGTTGATGACTTTTAAAGAATCAAGATTTATTCTGAATTGTAAATATAGAAAGTGCTATAGGAAAGTGCAATTATTCCTATGACTATGAACTATAACTGCAGAGAGCACGGGCTACATTTGTAGGTTAGGCATTTCGCACTGGTGACCACTCACACATAACTAGAAAGTTCCTGCAAGTCCTCTCAAAGTTTATGAACACAGCCTAGCCTAAGCACTGAGAGCCACACCAGGTGTTTGTTCTGTTATAATGCCAAGGTACAGCAGAAATCTTCTGGGAGCTTTTAGTATAGAGAGATTCCTCAACTCCTCCCCAAGAATTCCTGAATCAAACCTCTGAGGCAGGCATAAGGCCCTTGTTTTAGAAACTCCCCAGATGATCCTGAAGCTCACTTTGATTTGAGAATTATGCATTGATCCCGAGGCTGACAAGTTCTCAGGGCTGCCTGAGATCTCAAAGACCCAGTTATGGCAATGGCTCTAGGTTTGATCAAGTACTAATTTATTGAGGACAACAGGAAATAAAAAAGGGAAGTTTGCAGAAGGAATTGGGAAATTGTCAATGTCAATGAAACCAGGTGTTAACATCCACTTTGTGCCTATTTTTATTACCAAGCCAATCCAGTACAGATTGCCTTGATCCTATTAAGCAGATATTCCCTAATATACACATGAAAACTTCATGAAGTAAAACTCACCAAGGCAGGCAGATCTCAAATACAGGCAATCATCCAATCAGGTTTAACTCTACTAGTTAAATGATGGCTGCCGAACGATACCAAAGTCTGAAATGTTCTATATCTATATCTTATGTCAATGCTGCGAAAAATCACTAAGGGTAAAATCAGATAATGCTGTAAATGTTGAGAACAGCTTTAGCCCATCTTATTGAATAACATATTATTGCTTCCAACCACAAGAGCTGTTGCCAAAGAAGGGATGTGTTATTAGCAGAGACTTTAGTGTTATATTGAAACATCTTAAGGAGATGTAAAATGCATTGTCTTAAAACTGGTACAGAATAGACTTTTGCCATTGCCAGATTCTTACTTTCCTTTATATTTGTTCATAGGAAGTGGAGACATTTTTAAACTAGCATTTAGTTAAATCCTATAAACTCTTGAGTTTTAGTTTTTCATGAGTATTGGCCTAGCCTTCCTAATTAGACTGTAAGCTGTAGAACAGAAATTATTTAAAAAATCTTTTCTACACTGCTCTGAGCAGCTAACCCAATTTCTTGAACACTGCTGGAGCTAAGCCAACATATGTTGTACAGTTTCATTAGTTTGGGATATACAAAGGTGAGGTGAATTAACAGAGAAATTACCAAATGATGTTCATAAAATACAAAAAGATTTAAATGAAAATTTGAGAAAATCCATCCCATTACGCCTTTTAAAAAAATTTCTTTTTCAATTAGAGGTTATATTCAATATTATTTTATATTAGTTTCAGGTGTACAGCGTAGTAATTAGACATTTATATAATTTATGAAGTGATCACCCCAATTAGTCTAGTACCCACCTGGCACTATACATAGCTATTACAAAATTACTGACTATATTCCCTATGCTGTACTTCACATCCCCGTGACTATTTTGTAACAACCAATTTGTATTTATTACTAATTCAATATTATTTTATATTAGTTTCAGGTGTACAGCGTAGTAATTAGACATTTATATAATTTATGAAGTGATCACCCCAATTAGTCTAGTACCCACCTGGCACTATACATAGCTATTACAAAATTACTGACTATATTCCCTATGCTGTACTTCACATCCCCGTGACTATTTTGTAACAACCAATTTGTATTTATTAATACTTTCCCCTTTTCACCCAGTCCCCCACCCCACTCCTAAATGGCAAGCATCGGTTTGTTCTCTGCCCACTACACTTTAGTCACATGTAAAAGAACCATTACCAAACACTATTTCTCATTTAGATCTGACTCCCAAAATGGATTTACTTTCTGTGGAAGTTCTAGTGGTCAAAGGGACAGAAAAAATACAGTTTCCATTCTCCTTTCGTATTCTTCTCTACAGTTCAGTTATTTGGGTTCTGTGAAGACCTAATTCTACTAATCATGGATATCTACTCCAGGGCGACCACAGACTCCATATTAGAATGTGCATGGTATTTTAGGGCACTGAATTATAAGCTGAAATAAGCACATAAATGGCAGATGGGATACACTTCCTTTTCTCCTGATTTCTGAGAGTCAGAGTTCTTCACCCTGTTTCTGATAATATCTTTCACAGGTAAGGAATCATAAAGGAGGGGCAGACCCACTTTTCTTCTCTCCCCTTTTCAGAACAGGGAACAGTCATTTTCTTACACTTTAATAATTTTCCCCCTTGAGAGAGGAATTTAAATGTCTTTCACTTGCCAGGAGAGTGGGAAGAAGGTGGGTGGAAATTTCTAAAGACCTTCAATAACAGCTTGCCACAGAACTGAGCTGGAGGAGCTGGTGCTGTAACCCGTTCAGAGCCGAGATGATCTTTGATACTTTGCTGGAGGGGAAGAATTAAACCAGGTCTCTGGTCAGAACGACCCCTTCTGGCCTCACATATACCAACCTGGACACAGTTTAGGATGGACACAATGCCAAAAATCAAAACCAAAACAAAGCAATTCGCTTTTAAATTCACTGGCAATGACTTGTTTTACCTAAGATACTGAATTGTATGCTAGAAAGAGGAAAATACAAAGCCCTTGGAAAGGCTGGATGGGATGCTCTCTGGTTCTTAGAGATTTATGGCCTGTACTGGTCGGTCCTCGCTGGCAGGCACTGGGCCCTGGCTGGGGGGAGAAGTGCTCTCTTTCTAGGCATCAGCACTGGCAGTTCCAAGCATGGCTCAGTATCTTTGTTTCTTCTACTTATTAGAGCTTTAAAAGTTATATTTTCCTTTTACCCTATTTGCTGGGAGGCTCAAGGCATACAAGCTTACTACATGGCATCTCATACTTCTACCTGCTCTACAGATACTCACTCCACATTTCCAGAGGCTCCTTGAGGGATGACATCACAGGGAATGGGCAGAATCCACATCCACTCCTCTAAGCTTTGTCTCAACTCTTAGGCACCCTCTCACCTTTCTGCTCTCTAGACTTAATTTCCTTAATTCCACAGGGGCAAATCTTGCAAAAAAAAAAGTCTAAAAGACTTTATTAGATTGAAGCAGGGGAAGAAATGGCTGATAAGGGATGAAAACTGAGCGTGGGACTGACAAAAAGTATGAATCATTGTAATTCCAGACTTTGGAGAAATGAAAGATGTTAAAATATCTGGAACTTTTCCCCTTCAAACACTATTGTGCTATCTTCTGGTTCCCAGTTTTAAATAGTAGTGACTGAGTAATGCCTCTTGTTTATTCACCTTTTCTAAACTCAAATTCTTTGTACATCATGAATCATATATTTCCTCCCACTTTTCTGATTCCCTTATGTATAGGACACCCAGGTCCTTATAGCTTTCTCCTAAGAAACGGAACATGCACAGAACATAGCTTTATTTTTTTCAATTCCACTGAGGCTGAAAAAGAATTTTTTTTTTTTCACATATCCTATTCAGATTCATAATACAGTGCTTTTAAACACACACAGACCAGATCCAATTTCTTGGCTTAGAAGTAAAATGCTAATTTGCATGTTTTCAGTGAATTACTAAATGCCCTAAAAAGTGCATGCGTCAGAAAATGAAAAGAACAAAATTACACAATCTGCCTCTGTTTGAGCAATGCATAATCATGTGGCTCTTTTTGGGCAAAAGCATCAAGAAGAGTATGTTTAAAAAGCAGAGTATTAGGCTTATCACAGATTTTGATAACTGTAGGGGTGTCTTTATGAAGGTGTGGTGAGGTTAGGTCTCGTAGCTACTCCTGCTGTATACACAGAGAACACGGCTGTCTGCAACACCATTTACAAATGTGGAAAATGGCCACGTGGTCAAATTCAGTCCCAATGTCAGCCCATGGGTGGATGGCATAGGAGATTTAGGGGCAGGCAACTGGATTAGAGGTCATGCCCATTCAGATGGACACCTTACCCAGTGACCTGAGGACAGAAAAGCATTGCAGGGAAAGTTCTACAAGAGCAAGCGATTCTTGTCAGCACTGGGAGGGCAAAGACTAGTGTGCCTGGCCCCGTCAAGGGGGAAGCATGGCTGCCAGGCCCAGGCAGTGACCACTTCTCAGAGAATGCCACCCTCCACCAATACAGGCCGGGAGGGCCACATGGATGTGAGGGGACCAGTGGGGACTCAGAGAAGCACACTGAATAGCCCCAAATGGTGCTTCTCACTCAGCCCTGCACCTATCAGTACCACCAATGCTGAAGCTCGTTAAGAACAAATCATTATTTCCGTTGCCCATATTCTCCAGTACAGCCCAACCTGTCTTATATGGCAACCACTAGTGACAGGTGGCGTTTGAGTAACTGATATGCTGTTTGCTCAAGCTGAGATGTTCTGTATGTGTAGAATTCCCACCGAATTTCAAAGGCCAATTATGAAAAAAGATCACAGAATATCTCATTAATAATTTCTAGAAATTACACATTGAAATAATATTTTGGATATATTAAGTAAAATATATTATTAAATTTCACTTGTTTATTTTTACTTTTAAAAAATGTGGCTACTAAAAAATGTAAAATTACATATGTGGTTTGTATTTGTGGCTCATATTATCTATTTTCTGTATTTTGCCAGTGCTGGCCTCGAAAATGTGTTCATTCAAAAAAGGCTGGCCAAGGTTACATGCGTTGATGCAGTCACTTTAAGATCAGTAGAACATCCTGGTTTTGCAAAAACATAACACAAAAATTTGATTTAAAAATATTTTTCTCTGAATAGCTAATATGGAGTACTTACAGTGTGCAAACACTGAGCCTAACAACTTTTACCTATGCTGATTCATTTAATGCTCACAACTCTGTGAGGTAGGTACCAGTATCATGTCCATCTCAGACAGGAACAAACTCTGGCTCACTGAGGTGCCGCTACTTGGAAGGGCTCTGAACCCAGGCAGCCCGGCTCCAGGGAGCAGTTTTCCTTTCACAACCTTTCTGTTGAATGCTGAAAGTTTAAAATACTTTAAAAATAATTATATACATTCATAATAAATAAGAAATAGACGAGAAATGGGAGAGGCATCCATCTCTGGAATTCTAGTCTGATTCACTTCAAGAATAACTGCTAGAATGTGACGTGAAATTTATAGAATGACAGTTAATTACTTTTACAAACATTGATTGATCTTTTATCACATCTTCTGCATAACCAGAATCTGTCTTTATGGAGGTAATACCCTCAAGTATTTTGTGCCAGCGAATCTTAAAGCACTGGCATCTATCACAATAAATCTCAAATTCAATTCTCAAGACTTATGATTCTCTTTACTCTGCATTATGCTCACATAGCCCCTTCAATATCATCTCTGTAAAATTTTTCTTTGAGAGGGGACATGACACAAAGAAGAATATATGCTGATAAATTAGAAAACTGTAATTTCTTTTTAATGTGGACTGCAGGTGAAGAGAACTGGAAAATGACACATGGTCACCACTGGTCCTTACCTGGCCTCTTTTGTTTTATTTCATTATTTATTTAATAATACGATGAACACCATAAGCCCTCTCCCATCCTCCACACTAGATGTGATTAATAATGTTTATCTGCGTGCTCCCTACTTCCTCTTTACTACTTTGAATATTGGGATGATCATTCTCTTCTCTTTAAAAAAATTTCGCCACAAATATATGTATGTTGAAACAATACAGTATTTAGTTTAGCTTGTTTTTGAACTTTACAGAAGGGTATTGTATTATGTATACCTTTTTAACACTTTAGTTCTTCATTCAACAATAAGATACTGAGATCCATCCATGTTGTGGTGTGGGTGTGATTCATTCCTTTTCACTACTGTGTACATTATTGTGTGTGTATTCTACAGATGATGTATCTATCCATTGTCCTGTTAGTGGGCATTTGGGTTATTTCCAGTCTTTTGTTCTTAAAACAGTGCCACTATGAATAGTCTTGAACATGTTTCCTGTCATATATTCCTAATGAGAACACTTATTTTATTTATTAATAAAATTTAATTTTGAAATCCACTGTAATCCCTATGCTTCTGGCAGTAGCATCCCCTAGGTTTTCCTCCAAAAGGTTGGACTGAACAAAGACCTGGCAGCTTGATGATTCTATTGTGTGCAATTCAGAATTTTCTTTCCACGTTACTTAGCAATACAGCCTTTCACTCCCTTTAATTATGTATATATAACAAAGTTGTTTATCATTCTTGCAAAATACAAGGTTTATCTTCAAAGAACTCAGTAATTTGTTCATTATGTAAAATGATGTCTTTTAAGAATTATGTAATTAGCCAAGGAAATGCCTACATTTTTTGAAGCCATATGTTTAACTTTCCACAAAATGCTGTATTTTCTCCATTCTTGATGTAGTACTGCTTTAAAATAGATTTTTGAGGGTGTGGGGGTGTATGAGAGGAGAATGTTATCACATTAAATGTGCATATCTATTATAAGATACATGGCAATTTCAGAAATTTTACATTATTTAAGGTGTATAGTAAAGATTTCTAATTCTTAGTTTGGCCTCCCTGGCCTGAGAGACACAAAGGAACTTAAAGAGTTGTTCAGACCTGTATTTCAATGGTCAGTCCAATTTTTTACTTATAAGTCATGGAATGCTTTATTTGCAGTGACTATAGGCAGCATGTCGAAAGAGTAAATATTGATAAAAGAGTAAACGTTGATTAAAAAAAAAGTAAAACATATTTTGCCCGCACTTAAAGTCTTAATTTGAAACAGCTATAAAAACCACTGATAAATTTTTAGTCATTTACTGGTTGATATTTAATATTTAACTTGTAGAATATCAATTCTGTAGTCACAGATTCTGAGTCAGTTAAAATGCAAAGACACCTGGTAGGGGTTACACATTAGTAATCTGTCATCAGTCATTTATACAATGGTATTACTTAGGTCTTCCAGATTAGGAACTGAGTTGTCAGCAATGTATAAGTCAAAGTCTTTGTGTTTCCTGCTAATTTTTATCATAATTTAAATCTCTTTCTGGTTCTAGTATTTAAACTTGGCCAACTTTAACAGCATTTTAACTCACATTTGTTGTGTTTTTTAGGGTACCCAGCTTTTTTGTGCCTGTGTTCTAATTCATTTCTCAGAGCACCTCCATGAAGTAGGTGTTACTATCTCCATTTCACAAATAGGAAAATTCAAAGGCAAGATGGCTAAGAGACTGTGTCTGGCCAAGAATTGACTCTAGTCTTTTAAATCTTGGGCTTATTCCATTGCACCACACTTCACTGGGGCTGACTGAAAAAATTTTGAAAAACTGTTTGGATAGAAGACTCATCCTCTAATTTACGGCTTAAATATTTTTATTTTAAAGAGCCAAAGAGGTTCCCACAACAAAACTGTAAGCATTTGTTTTTTTCAAGATCTTAAAATATTTAAGTATCCAGAGTTAACACATCTTAAATTCAACAAAAACATCCTTTTCTAAGTATAAGGTTTATAAAAATTTTTAGATATTTGCTCTGAAAGAAGGCCTAATATATTAGGATTCAAATATATAAAAAGAGTACACAAGAATAAATTCCTGGACAAGAAAGTATGACTGTGAATATGCAAAAATCCCTTTACTTCAGGGATTGGCTTCAAGTCCCTATAGAATAATTTTATGTAACAGCACATGAAAAGAAGTTAAAAAATTTAAAATAGAAACTTATCACAGAGATATTTTTATACTACATCTGAGACCCTAAGAAAGAATAAGAGTATAGAACTAAAAGCTATAAAAAGATCCTAACTGAGCTAATAATAATCTATGTTCTGATAGTGTATATATATTACAACAGCAACAACAAATTATAAAAGACACCTTTCACTGGCTCAGTAAGCTGCAGAACCCTTCTTCAAGTGAGTATAAAAAATAATCCTTGGTTGATATTTTCCAACTTGATTTTTGTTAATGGCTGCACAATTAAATTTTTATAGTGTGATGAAAGGAAATGAATGAAACTTCAAGAGTACTCAAGTGAAAATATTTGATTTCAGCAAAAGTTTGGTCAATAAACTGTCCTTTATAGCAGGGAATGTGTCTTGTTCACTGTGATATTCCAGTTTCTAGGCTATCCTAGACTACACCTATAAGGCATTCAAGAAATTCTACCTGAATGAGTGAATGATCCAATAATATCCATACTTCCATTTTCATCTACTTGCATTTTTGCTCGAAAGAACTGAGAACTAGATCTGATTATTTACAGAATATCTGGAGGTAGATCACAGTGAATGGAAAGAACATCCAATTATTCCAGGTAATTTCCCCTTTTGCGGCTGCTCCATGAAGTTGCACCCCTGCCACATAAGCTCCTGTTAGCAGGTCCCTCTCTGTAAGAAAGTTTAACTATCAGTCTCAACTATAAACCTCATCAAATGACTGTTATTCCATCCTGCCTCCACCATTAGTATCACCACATATATGTAATGTGCAGCTGTGACTAATAATATGGGTACCACATAGTTACAACCTACAGGAAGAGATCTAATAATAGAAATTTTAGGTGCAATGACAAACTATTAGAAAGATATAGGTTTGGAAAAGAAAAAAGTTGCTTCCATCATAACTATTCTTGTAATCACTTGTCTTCTGTTTGGCAATACCATGGGACCCATTCTCCAATCCACAGTGTGCTTTTCTTCACACCACTAATTCCACTGTTACTGGACTAGAAACACTTGGTTCCTTCGTGACATTTACATACTGTTTCTAGTTCTTTTGAATCTCCAACTATTCCTACTAGAATGCATCTCTCAATCCATGATGAGAACTGATAAAAATAGGTTCTTGAAAAAAAAGATTTTTACTTTCTGTGTGAATTTTCATTAATGTACCTATTGCATGGATTAAATAATACCTTTGTCATAATTCTATTGTTCTCTGGGCTGGAATGGCCTTTTAGAGATCATGTTGCCTAGCATTCATTTTTACAAATGATGCAACAAAAGCCCCAAATATCGAGTGATGTTTTCCAAGGTTTTGTGGCTAGTACACATCGAGGGGAGAAGCTAAGACTTTTCCTATACTGTTTCTCTGTAATGTCACACTGCCTCTGCAGATGTGACTCCAGCACTGAAGACTCGAATACCCATCTAGCGAATGCTCTCTCAGTTTGCAGTTAGCACCATATTTGATGAAAAAACTGAAAATAGGAGAACTAAATGGACACATAAATAACCTTCTCTATAGAACCTAAAGGGTCATGGTTCGGATATTACAGAGAATTTAAATCTTCCTTGATATTCTACTATGGTTATCTTTTCCAAGGACAAAAATCATAATGGGTCAAAAGGAAAACTTTTGAACTTTGAAGGCAGATATAATCAAACAATTGTTATCCCATCCCACCTCAACAGTCACTATTCACTTTATATATGTACTAAGCGGTTATGAAATTCCCTTTCCAAACATCACATGTTTGTAAGCAACACAGTAACCTGTGGGAAGGAAGCTAGAAATGGGAATTTTAGGTACCAAACAGGCTGTTAGGAAAGTACAGATTCTGGAGCCCAGTGGCAGCACAGGTAGGGAATGAAGAGTGTGGACCCTGGAGCCAGACTCTGGACATGGACCCACCACCAATCAGTTGTGTGGCCTTTATCTCTGCATGCAGACCCTAATAGTGCTCCCTGCTGGAGTGTTGTGAGGATTATGTGAGCATATATGTTTGAAGTTCTTAGGGAGTAATGAGTGCTATGTGAGTGTTTGCTCTTCTGGGAATCTTTGCTTTCCTTGGCCACCTTTAAAACATATGTAGATGCCCATCTAGTTTACAAACTTGGTTTTGATTAAACAACTTGCAAAGAAATCATGAAGAAAGGTATTCAGTAAAAAAAATTTGAAGTGTTAATATAATATATAGGCAGAAGGATAGGTTATTCTCTCATCTTGTAACCCTTACAATTTGAAGCCTCTTTCATCAGGATACTCTTTGCATTCCAACTGCACTGTTCAGATGATGTTACTTAGAAGATTAATATATCTCTCTGCTTACATGCCCTTTATATAGTTCTCACAACAAGTAGCATGTGTTTGCTGTATTCTGAACACAAGGTACAATAAAAAGAAATCACTATTAGTCTGAAATCCTGTTATCCAGGCCTTCATAGGTATGAAAGGCACAGTATTGGCACAGTTTCTGAAGTAGGTCACCTGGAATAATAGAGGGAATTTTGAGGTATGGTTCACTGTACCTTAAAAGTGAAAAATTCTCACTGAATTCCATGTCATTTGACACATGAGAAGTAAGAATACTGGCCCCAGAAGAAAAGGATGTCGTTTCTAGTTGTGATTTTTGCCCCTAATGTCTTGTAAACTTGGACAAATCCCACCATTGCCCTGGGACTCTTGTTCCTAATTTATAAAATCACTCTAACATTCTCTAAAAGTACTCATGCACATCATTAACTTATAAGAGGACCATAGGAAAGAAGAGTGGTAAAAACATATTTGGTCTTCTGATTCCTAATGTTGAGAAGAAATAAAATGGTTTTTTATTTTGATATAACCTTTATGCATTTATAATTTATTTATTTATTTTTGGTTTTGTTCTGGAGTGATCTCCTTGTATGCATAAATGACTATTAGCTATAAGGGTAGAGAAGTTCAACAAATAGAAAAGGGAAACTATAGCATATAGTCTAATAACAAATCTAGTAATGAATAGAAAGTAATAATTCAATAAATAACTGTAAAGTTTTCCATAAAGCCAAAGGATGAAGAGAAGATTGTAATTTTCTAAGTTTTAAATGCTTTTATAAGATTTGTCTCATTATACATGTCAGAACATGTTATGCTTTATAAGATTTGAATCCTCTCTCATTAACATCCTTCTTACATAAAAAAGTTATTTTCCCAAGAGTAGGAAATGTTTTTTTTTTTCCTAATGAGCTAACTGAAATAGGGTTGTTATCTACAAAAAGATTCTGTATAATGAAAATAAAGTGACTGTAAAAAACCAAAAGAGCAACATGGATAGCTGAATTTAAGAAGGAGAAAGGTGCTACAACCACGGCTACTCTACCCAAGAAGGCTTTCGATTAAAATGGAAGGTGAGATAAAGAGCTTCCCAGACAGAAAAAAGCTTAAGGAATTCATCACCAATAAGCCAGCATTACAAGAAATGTTAAAAGGTCTTCTGTAAAAAGAGAAGGGACAAAAAATAAAATAGAAATAACAAACATGAATAATAAAATGGCAGTAACAATGTACCTATCAGTAATCACTTAAATGTAAACAGATTAAATGCTCCAATCAAAAAACATAGGGTTAAAGAATGGATAGGAAAACAAGATCCATGCATATGCTGTCTACAAGAGACCCATTTCAGATCAAATGACACTCACAGACTGAAAGTAAAGGGATGGAAAAAGATATTTCACGCAAATGGAAATGAAAAAAAAAAGCCAAGGTAGCAATACTTATAACAGATAAAATAGACTTTAAAACAAAGGCTATAATAAGAGACAAAAAAGGGCATTACATAATGACAAAGGGATCGATAAATCAAGAAGTCATAACCCTAGTAAACATATACGCACCCAATATAGGAGCACCAATATATGTAAAGCAATTATTGATGGGCATAAAAGAAGAGACCAAGAGTAATATAACACCTCATTAAGGAATCAACAAGGAAACAATGGGCCTAAAAGACACACTAGAACAGATGGATTTAATAGATATTTTCAAAGCATTTTACCCCAAAGCAACAAAACAAACATTCTTCTCAAGTGTACATGGAACATTTTCCAGGATAGACAACATGTTAGGCCACAAGAGAAGTCTCAATAAATTTAAGACTGAGATCATATCAAGTGTCTTCTCCGATTACAATGGTATGAAACGAGAAATCAACTACAAGGATTAAAAAAAAAAAAAAAAAAAAAAT
>NW_006434367.1:2078829-2105443 GCF_000325575.1 Pteropus alecto
AGAAGAAGAAGAAGAAGAAGAAGAAGAAGAAGAAGAAGAAGAAGAAGAAGAAGAAGAAGAAGAAGAAGAAGAAGAAGAAGAAGAAGAAGAAGAAGAAGAAGCTGGACCACCTTCTTACACTGGATACAAGAACGGACTCAAAATGGATTAAAGACTTAAATGTAAGACCTGAAACCATAAAACTTCTAGAAGAAAACACAGGCAGTAAACTCTCTGATATTACTAACAGGAATTTCTTTTTGAATATATCTCCTCAGGCAAGGGAATCAAAAGAAAAAATAAACAAATGGGAATACATCAAACTAAAAAGTTTTTGTGCAGCAAAGGAAACCATCAACAAAACAAAAAGACAACTGACTGTTTGGGAGAAGATATTCACTAATGATACACCTGATAAGGGGTTAATATCCAAAATATATAAAGAACTTATACAACTCAACAACAAAAAACCAAACAATTCAATTAAAAAATGGGCAGAAGACCTGAACAGATACTTTTCCAAAGAAGAAATACAGATGGCTAATAGACATATGAAAAGATGCTCAAGGTCGCTAATCATCAGAGAAATGCAACTTAAAACCACAATGAGATATCACCTCACACCTGTCAGAATGGCTATCATCAATAAATCAAAAATCAATAAGTGTTTGCCAAGGATATGGAGAAAAGGGAACCCTTATACATTGTTGGTATTACAGCTGCTATGGAAAACAGTATGGAGGTTTTTCAAAAAATTAAAAATGGATATACCTTTTGACCCAGCAATTGCACTTCTGAGTATTTATCCAAAGAAAACCAAAGCAATAATTTGTAAAGACCTATGCACCCCAATATTCATGGTAGCACATTTTACAATAGCCAAGATATGGAAGCAACCTAAATGCCCATCAACAGACGACTGGATAAAGAAGTAATGGTTCATATATACAATGGAATATTACTCAGCTGTTAAAAAAAAATGAAATCCTACCATTTGTAAATACATGGCTGGACCTAGAGGTTCTTATGCTGAGTGAAATAAGTCAGACAGAGAAAGAGAAATACCATGTGATTTCACTTATATGCAAATTCTAAGGAACAAAAAGAACAAACTAATAAAAAACGGACTCACAAATATAGTGGACGATGTGATGGACTGAGGAGAGAGGGGTTGGAGGACTGGGAGAATAGGGTGAAAGGTTAAAGAAGTACAAATTAATAGTTGATAGTTGGCCATGGGGATGGGGAGCATGGCATAGGGAATGCAGTTAGCATTAATATGATGGTTAGGTGGAGGGCCAGGGGAGGGAGGGAGTAAATGGGGGGATCATTTTATGAAATATATAGATGTCTAACCAATGTACTGTATACTTGAAACTAATTTAAATAGATAAATTTAAAAAATAAAAATAAAAAAGATGAAAAAAGAAAGAAAGAGAAAGATGGCTAATGAGCCAAGTAGAAGCAAAAATGTGAATCCCTCAGAAACGTACTGAAAAACTTGTATGGCCCTACTGAGCAGAGTAACTCTAGAAATCGAAGCTGTTATTTTTAGGCACCAGTGGACCATGACAATGATGGACAGACTACAAATCACTTTCATCTAGAGACTCATCTCAAGGCATTAACTATTGAAGATAAACCCTAGGTAAACTTCTAGAGAGACTATCAATCCAAATCAAAGATTTCTTTAAACTTATAGGTTTAATTTTTTTCAGCAATGAAACTTTTTCCCACATTGATGACTCTTGAATAGAAATCTTTCTGAATCATTCCATACATTTTTGCCTTCTTAAAAATTCTGAATATCACCTCTTTCTTATTGAAGACCCAGAATCTAGACTATGAGCATCAATTACTTTGTGGTGTAGACACAGAGATACCCCAAGAAATCTGCCCCAGCACAGAATGACTCAGAGGATTTGCCTTTTGAGTTCTTATGCATGTGTTTTATCCATTTTTGTCTCTTTCTTTGTTGATTATAGTATTTCTCATGATCCCTTTATTTCTAATCTGATACAGGTTTAGGGCAATCATTTCAGGTGTGGATAGACACTTTGACATTATGGCTTAGAGTGGGCTCTAGAGGCAAAATACCAGCTCCCCCAGTATAAGCCATGTGATGTGAAGCCAGCTATTCCACCTGAACTTCATCCACTTCACAGGGATTGCCATGATGACAATTTCATAAGGAGAAGAAGAAGAATGAAGAAAGGCGGAGGAGAAGGAGGAGGAAGAAGAAGAGGAAGAAGAAGAAGAGGAGGAAGAAGAAGAAAAAGAAGAGGAGGAGGAGGAGAGTGGAGAAGGAGGAGAAGGAGGGGAAGGAGAAGAAGAGAGAAAGGGGCAGAAACTTTATCTGAAGAAATAATGGCTGAAAATGTCCCTAACCTGGGGAGGGAAACAGACATTCAGATCCAGGAAGCACAGAGAGTTCCAAAGAAGATGAACCTAATGAGACATACACCAAAGCACATTATAATTAAATTGTGAAAAGTTAAAAACAAGAAAATATTAAAAGCAAAAAGAGAAAAACTACTTGTTATGTACAAGGGAACTTCCATAAGACTACAAGCAGATTTTTCATCAGAAACTATGTGGGTCCAAAGGGAGTGGCACAATATATTTAAAGTGCTAAAAGAAAAAAACTTTCAACCAAGAATACTCCACCTAGCAGAGTTATTCAGAATTGAATGAGAGCTAAGGTGTTTTCCAAACAAGCAAAAGATAAAGAAACACTAAATCAGTGTTACAAGACATGGTAAAAGGAATTCTTTAAGCTGAAAAGAAAGGGCACTAGTTAGTAGCAAGAACACATGAAAGAATAAATCTTACTGGAAGGGTAAACTTATAGTAAAGGTAGTAGATTAATCACTTATAAAGCTAGTATAAAGGTTAAAAGATAAAAGTAGTAAAAATAACTATCATTATGATAATTAGTAAAGAAATACAAGATAAAAAGATCTAAAATGTGACATGAAACCATAAAACGTGGGGAGGGGGAGAATAAAAATGTTGAGTTGTAGAATGAGATCAAACTTAAGATTTTATCAATTTAAAATAGAGTATTATCGATATAAATCGTTATATGTAAAACCTCATGGTAACCACAAAGCAAAAACCTGTAGTAAATACACATGGATAAAGAAAAAGGAATGTAAGCATGCCACTAAAAAAGTCATCAAACCACAAAGGAAGAGAGCAAGAGAAGAAAGGAACAGAGAAGAACTACAAAAATAGCCAGAAAACAATTAACAAAATAGTATTAAGTACATACCTATCACCAATTACTTTAAATGTAAATAGACCAAATTATCCAATCAAAAGACACAGAGTGGCTAAATGGATAAAAAAAAAAAGACCCATCTATATGCTGTCTACAAGAGACTCACTTTAGATGTAAGGACTCACAAAGACTGAAAGTAAAGGGATGGAAGAAGTATTGAAAATAAAAAAAAAAAAAAAAAAGCTGGAATAGCTATACTTATATCAGACTAAATAAACTACAAAACAAAGACTTTTAAACAATTATAATAAGAGACAAAGATAGGCATTATATGTGATGAAGGGATCAAGTAAAGAAGAGGACATAACATTTGTAAACCCAACATAGCACCTAAATATATAAAGCAAATATAAACAGACCTAAAGGGAGAGATAGCAATATAATAATTGTAGGAGACTTTAATACTCCACTTATATCAGTGAATAGATCATCCAGACAGAAAATCAATAAGAAAACATTGGCCTTAAATAACACATTAGACCAGATGAATTCAACAGATATATACAGAACATTTCATCCCAGAACTGTAGAACATACATTATTCTCAAGTGCACATAAAACACTCTTTAGGATAGATCATAAGTTAGGTCACAAAACAAGTCTTAATGAATATGAGAGGAGTGAAATCACATCAAGCACCTTTTCTGACCACAGTGGTATGGAACTAGAAATTAATCACACAAAGAAAACTGAAAAATTTACAAATATGTGGAGACTAAACAACATGTTACTTAAGAACCAATGATTCAAAGAAGAAATCGAAAGAGAAACCAAAGAATACCTTGAGACAAACAAAAATGGAACTGTAACATACCAAATTTGCAGGATCCAGCCAAGGCAGTTCTAAGAGGGAATTTCATAGTGATAAGCGCCTACCTCAAGAAACTAGAAAAGTCTCAAATAAACAACCTAACTTTACACCTGAATGAACTAGGAAAAGGAGAACAAGTGAAACCTAAAGTTAATGGAAGGAAATAATAAATGTTAAAGCAGAAATAAATGACATAGAGATGAAAAAGACAATAGACAAGATCAACGAAACTAAGAGCTGCGTCTTTGAAAAGATAAACAAAATTTAAAAGTCTTTAGCTAGACTCACCAAGAGAAACAGAGGACAAGACCCAAATAAAATTAGAAATGAAAGAGGAAATGTTACAACTGAAAACAGAGAAACACAAAGGATAGTGAGACTACTATCCATAATTAACGCGAATGAACTGGAAAACCTATAAGAAACTGATAAATTCCTAGAAGCATACAACCTATCAAGACTGAAACATGACAAAAATAGAAAATCTGAATAGACTGATTACCAGTAAAGAAATTAAACTAGTAACCAAAACCCGCCTAACAAACAAAAGTCCAGGACCAGATAACTTCACTGGTGAATTCTACTAAACATTCAAAGAAAAATAAATACCTATCCTTCTCAAACTTTTCCAAAAAATATAAGAGGAGGGAACTCTTTCAAATACATGTTACGAGGCTAACATTACCTTAATACAAAAACCAGATGAGGCCACTACCAGAAAAGAAAATTATGGGCCATCATCTCTGATAAACATAGATGTAAAAATCTTCAACAACATATTAGCAAACTAAATTTAATGTATTTAACAATACATTAAAAAAATCATACACCAGGATCAAGTGGGATTTATTCTAGAGATGCAATGATGGTTCAGCATCTATAAATCATTCAATGTGATACACTATGTTAACAAAATGAAGGATAAAAATCATATGATTATCTCAACAGATGCAGAAAAAGCTTCTGACAAAACTCAACATTCATTGCAATAAAAGCTCTCAGCAAAGTGAGTACAGAGAGAATGTTCCTCAACATAATAAAGGCCGTATATGACAATCCCACAGCTAACATCACACTCAATTGTGAAAACCTAAAAGATTTTCCTCTAAAATCAGGAGCAAGACAGGGAAATGCCAAATCACCACCTTCATTCAACATATTATTGGAAGTATTAGCCAGAGCAATTAGGTCAGAAAAAGATATAAAAGGTATCTAAATAGGAAAGAGAGAAGTAAAACTGTCGCTATTTGCAATTGACATTATACTATTTATAGAAAGCCCTAAAGACACCAGGAAAAAACTGTTAGAACTCATAAATTTGGTAAAGTTGCAGGATACAAACTCAACCAACATACAAAAATCTGTTACCTTTTAATATACTAATAACAAACTATCAGAAAGAGAAATTAAGAATGCAATTTCATTTATGATTACATAAAAAAGAATAGAATGCCTAGAAATAAATTTAACCAAGGAGGTGAAAGACCTGTATATTGAAAACTATAAGACATTTATGAAAGAAATTGAAGAAGACATAAATAAATGGAAAGATAGTCTATGCTCATGAATTGGAAGAATCAATATTGTTAAAATGTCCACACTATCCAAAGCAATCTACTCAAAATACTCCTTAAAGCAATTAGATTCAATGCAGTCCCTATCAAAATTCCAATGGCACTTTTCACAGAAATAGAAAAAATAATCCTAATATTTGTATGGAACCAAAAAGACCCTGAGTAACCAAAGCAATTCTGAGAAAGAAAAACAAAGCTAGATGCATCACACTCTCTGATTTCAAAATATATTTCAAAGCTATGGTAATTAAAACAGTATGGTATTGGCTTCAAAACAGACAGAGATCAGATGGACCAGAACAGAGAAAGAGCCCAGAAATAAACCCCCACATATATGGTCAATTAATTTACCACAAAGGAGCCAAGACTATATAATGGGGAAAGGACAGTCTCTTCAATAAATAACGTTGAGAAAACTGGACAGCCACATGCAAAAAAGGAAAAAAGAAAAAGAAAAAGAAACTGGACCACTATCTTACACCATACATAAAAATTAACTCAAAATGTATGAAATATTTGAACGTGAGACCTGAAAGCATAAAACTAGAAAACAACATAGGTGGTAAGCTCCTTGACACAGATCTTGGCATTGATTTCTTGAATCTGACACCAAAAGCAAAAGCAAAAAAAAGCAAAAATAAAAATATGGGACAATATCAAACTAAAGAGCTTCTGCACAGGAAAAGAAACCATCAACAAAATAAAAAGGCAGCCTACTGAGTTGGAGACAATATTTGCAAACCATATATCTGACAAGGGGCTAATATCCAAAATATATAAAGAACTGACACAGCTCAATAACAAAAGAACAAAAATCTTATTAAACAATGGGCAGAAGATCTGAATGGACATTTTTTCCAAAGAAGACATACAGATGGCCAACAGGTACCTGGAAAGGTGCTTAAAATCATTAATCATTAGAAAAATGCAAATCAAAACTATAATGAGATATCTCACACTTGTTAGAATAACTATTACAAAAAAGATAAGAAATAACAAGTGTTAGCAAGGATGTGGAGGAAAGGGAACCTTTGTGAACTGTTGATAAGAATGTAATATAGCCACAATAGAATGGAACGGCGGTTCCTCAAAAAATTAAAAATAGAACTACCATATGATCTAGCAATTCCATTTCTGTGTATTTAGCTGAAGAAAAGGAATATACTAACTGTGTTCATTGCAGCATTATTTATAATAGCCAAGATATGGAAACAACCTAAGTGTCCAACGATGGATGAATGGATTAAAAAATTGTGGTATATATATGCAATGAAACATTATTCAGCCACGAAAAATAATTAAATCTTATCATTTGTGACAATATGGATGGATCTTGAGGACATTATGCTAAGTGAAATAAGTCAGAGAAAGATAAATACCATATGATTTCACTTAAAAAAAAGAAAAAAACAAGCTCATACATACAGAGAACAGATTGGTGGTTGCCAGAGGCGAGGGTGGGAGGAATAGAGGGTGGGAGAAATGGGTAAAGGGGGTCAAAGGTAAAAAGAAAAAAATGATGTAATTTCCTGCAGTCACTCTTGGGGAGACTCTCACCTTGGGCAGGCTGCTGATCATCACAGCTGACCTGAGCGTGTGCAGAAGAAGGACACCGGGAAGCCTAGGTCTGTGTCCTTCGAAAGGAAAACATACACAGAGAGTCTGGGGTGCTTTTATTAAGCAACTGATTGATAGCTATCAATACAGAAGCCAAACTTCAAAAAAATTTTTTTTCCATAAATGAGAGCTTATGTGAGTACAGATAGGGGACTTGGATCGAGACCAGTCTGGCCACCTTCTCTTCTTCATACACAATGAATGTTAGCTGTTGATTTTTTTTGTCTCCTAGAATAAAGTGTACAAGTGAGTCTCTCCAGAATTGCTTATTCGGAGTTGGGAAATGCCACAGAGCAAGCAATTCCTTCAAGGCAGAAGGTTTATCATGAGTGAATCGAGAATCAGAAAGAAGCCACAGTCAAGGGAAGATTAAATAGGAATGCTCTGCCCACACACTGGGCTCTCCTGGGAGAGTGGCCAGGCAACTGTTTGCTGTGGGAAGAGTTGTCATCCCTCAGATGCTGAACTGAAAGATGGCCCCAGCAGGGTAACCCCTGCCCACCCCCAAATAGACTATATGTAGGCAGATACAGGACTACACTGGTTATTTTTTATCTAAGACATACAAGAGAATCAGCAATTTCCTTTGACCAGAACTTTGAAAACAAAGATCAAAATAAGGGATGATGAAGGACCGGACCAAGCCTCAGTCTGCAGCTGAAATGAGACTGACCTGGCATACAATATGGACCAGTGGTTCCTGAGCCCAGGAAGTCACAAAGCAGGCTCTGGAGTCAGACCACCTGGGCTCAAATCCTGAACCATCTCCTACTCAGCTCTGTGACCCTGGCAAAGTCAATTACCTTCTCTGTGCTTCTGTTTCCCCACGTGTAAAATCAGGACAATAGTGCCCGCCTGAGAGGATTGCTGTGACTACATGACTTAGGACAATATTTGGCATGAAGTGCTATGTGAGATTAGTCATTATTTTGATTGGAGTCAAGCAAATTTACCAATATCTCCAAAAAAAGATGAAAACTGAGGAGCAGAAAAAATTTTCTGATGGGCCCTCATGCATTTTAAAATTCCAGTTTGCTTTTTCTTTGTATTTTTATCTAAACAATATAATTTATTCCAGATGAAAACATTTTCTGCAAAATATAGTATTTTTGACACTTTCCATGCAACCCCATGCCTTGGAGAGCTACAGCATACAGAGAGTCCCCTGCAAACACCACAGCCTGGCCCTTTATTCAGAATCAGGCTTGTTCTGGGGCCACTCCTAGAAGTGCTGGGTCAAACTGGGTGGCCCTTGTGCAGTACAGGCATCTGACAGAAGAAGTATAGGCACTGTCCCATCATCTTGTTCCAGGGCCCTGTTGGTCTCAAGAATTCTGCAAGGATACCAGAAGCTGCACTGCCTATCTAAGAAGAGAGGGAGGGTGAGACCCTCCCTCCCTGAGCAATGAGGCTCTTTGCACGTTCCTGGCACACAAGTATTTGGCAGCAGAATCCCTGAATGAAGTTTCCAAACTTTCAGTACTTGGTAACATCTAAAAAAGGCAATGTACATACATTTATAAACATTATGTTAAAGAGAAACTAAGATAATGACTCACGTTCGTCAGATGTTTAGAGTGTGCCATGCAGTGCCAAGCACTTTAGATGCGTTATTGTATTTAAATCCCATCACTACTTCATATGATAGGCATTATCATTATTATCCCCATTTTACAGAAGAGAAAACTGAGCACAGAGATGTTATTTAACTTACCTAAAGTTATACAGATAGCAGGAGGCAGAGATGAGATGAGAACTACAAAGCCAACATTCTTAGCCATAATGTTAAGGAACCTTTACTCTAGCCATCAAAATGACTCAGATATAATTGTTTTTTTTATACAATTATGTGTATAAAGCTATTGTTATTAGATTTTTGGTACTATTTTGCTCCCTTTCTTTTCAAAAAAGAGTCTCAAGAGTGGATACTGAGCCGACTAAGGGTACTATTTCAGAGACTGGTTACACAGAGTGCCATCCTGTTTACCTCCCACCCCCAACATATACTGAGACTCTTTCTGGGTGATTTCCTACAAAATCCTTTAAACAGAGTGCTTGAAGCAAACATGTCTTGTGCTCAGCCACCAAAAATGTGTAACTTTGACCAAATGAGCACTATAGAAGCACAGATTAAATGACCCGGGAATGGGAAACCAAATGTTCAAATGAGGTGACTGTGCAGTTAGTGTGTGGCTTGGGGGGAATTTGCCACCTATCGTCTCACAGGTAGGTGAAAGATCTCAGTAGAGATGACCTGTTGTAAGGTTTCTGTTCAGATGTTTATGAGACTAAGGATGTGAGAAGTGCTTCAGAGGTGAGAGGGTGACCAACCAGAGGGAAGCAGAAAGGCAGGTTGGAAGAAAGGAGACCATGGAACAAGAAAGAAAGAGCCTGGCTCTGCTGCAGACCAGCCAGCGATGGTGCCCCTCATCAAGCACCTGTCCTACAAATGCAAATCAGTCTCTGGAAACACAGGACATAAGGGACAGAAGGCTAATGGGTAGTATGCAATCCAAAAGGTCAAACCATATGAAACCGCCATTATATAGGTAAAAAACAGGCACATATTGGCAATTTCTTATGATTCAATCTAATAGATAATAAAGCTCCTCTATATAAATGCAGATCTGAACGATACATTAATGAAAATGACGAGATGAGAACTAAATAAGAAATTAGAAGACTCTGTGTTCCAGTCCTGACTTGATCTCCAAGTCGACACGTGTGGACAATCCTAGACAAGTCTCTTAAAGTTCTGCTGCCACACCTTGCTCATCTGTAAAGTAAGACTCAGACTAGACACACTTAAGTCCACTCCAAGATGAAATTCAATGAGAAGCCACTATAAGAGTGTTGATAAGGAGGCGTGTTCAAAATGAGGTGAAGAAGTCAATGCATTTGACCTGTGATCAACTGGAACAGGAGTAGTCCTGGGGGCAAAGTGATGAGTACAGAGCAAGCCATAGAAAACCTGAAAAGATTTACTCTCCCTGATTTGCTGGTTAAGAGAACCACAAGAGAAGCATAGTTAACAACTTAGCTTAAATACTAAGTAGTTTCAAATTTACCTTCAATAAAATCAACTAGGACAACTTAAAGCAGTCTTTTTATTGAAGCACAGACATTTTCTATTATCTGTACTGGTGATTTCATTTATCTCTATTTTATTTATCATAATGTTTATACTATAAAAATTTATGCTGCAGTAAGTATAAAAGTCTCCAGTTGAATTAACTAAAAATTAGCTTCAAGAGAGCCATGACTCTAAGAATGTCCCACCATGATATTTCTGCTGGGTTAGACTCTCTTTCTAAATTCTTCAGATGATGTGGGGGGTTTGTGAGAAAGACCCCTTGTATGCGTCCCAATTTGTACACGGTGCTACTCTGGCTGCACAGCCCTGTACCCTTGGTCTACATGCAGAATTCTTTCATTATTCAAAGTCCAGTTCAAGCCTCACCTTCCCTGGGACAGCATCACCAACTGCTCCCTAATGGGCTAATCCCACCTTCCGCTGCACCGGCAACTTTTCAGTGTGTCTTAATTATTTATTTAAGTTCTGTGAACCCTGTTACTCCTTATGGGTACACAAAAATTCATCTTGGTATTTCTGATGCTTAACACAGTTCCTGATACATATTAGGTAATCATTTTTAAAAAAAATTGAATTGAATGTCCATTTAGATAAAACTGTTAATGGTTAATTTGAAAGATATTAACTTCTAGTACATGATGACATGATGTACTACTTATTAATTATACCTTTTTATCAGTAGAAATGAGAAACACTGATGATAATCTTTATCAACATAATTCTTTTAAGCAGTTAAAAATACTAGTTGGTGCCATTTTAGTGTCTTGGGTAGGTTCCTATACAGTTTAACAGAAAAACAAATAAAAATACAATGGTTTAAGGACTACTAAAAAACCTTTGAGAAATTTGAAGCTGAATACTTTGAAGTGATATATCATTTAGTATGCAAAGCAATAGGACATTTAGATAATGTCAAAATTTAGGAGATTGGGTAAGGAACAGAGGCTTGAGAAAGAGGAGCAAAAATCTCCCAATAATTTCTCAAATCAACCTACTTATAGTATTCTCACGAAAGGTATTCTTTAGGGTAATGAATACACTGTGGTCAATAAAAATAAATGCAATATGATAATAACTCTATAAAATCTTTAACACTATTTTTGATAAAAATGAAAACATTATATTTCTATAAATACTCATTTGACTGAGATTGCATAAATGGTTCTAGAAAGCAATCAAGAATAATAGGTGGTAAAACTCATTTTGAAACAACATCATTTTCATATCTGATGGATGGAAAATCAAGAGAATTAAGGAAAATCAAGAGAAAATATCTGTTTTCCTTTTCCAGAAATGATTCTAAAAGTAGTCTTTGCTACGATAAGATCTTTCACTCTTTTTAGATATTTACGAAGATTAATTTGTGAAGATTTAGATATTTGTGAACTAAATGTGGTATTTGGGTAATATGTTTAAAACAAGTTCATAATTTAGATAATATTTTGTGCATGATTCAGCCTCCAAGTGTGTGAGTGTATGTGTGTGTGTGTTTTAATTGTGTATGTGGATAAATAGGTAGGATAAATAAGATTTTGGTAAGGTTCATTTTACCTCAATTTGGAACGAGTAAGTTCAAATGGAAATGAATGAAACAACCGATATATTTATAGGATGAAAAAATACAATTAGCCTGAACATATATTTTTTTACCACTAACATTTCTTTGAACTCTAAGCAATTATGTGTGCATGTAATGAATTAACTGCCACAAGTGTGAATGTATTTTTTAAGCCAAACAAAGATGACATTCTCTGTTTTTCTGAACACCATGGGACTGAGCTGGTAAACCATGGGCTCATCTTGAATTCTAGCCAAGCTTATTGCTCCCACAGAACTGAAAGGGACTGAAACTGCTATGCTAGAAAAATGACCTTAATTTTGGAATAAGGAAATGCTTCCTGACCAGGTGAGTCCCAGCATAATTCCACGGCCAATGTTTTTTTCTCACTTCTGAGCTCTCCCTTTCAGTCTTCCTGCAGCCATATTCCAAATGTAGTGTGCCCAGTTTTTAATAGAAACAAATAAAAAGTGTTCCAATTGGCAGTCTATGTCCTGTCTCTCTCTAACTCTTAATCTCCTTTCAGCATCCATCTTTGACTTTAGCTAAAGCTGTGTTCTTTCACCATGGTCCTTAGTTCTGCTTTGTTGATGAAAATATTACTCTCCCAGGAAGGCCCACTACATCAGGTGTTTTCATGAAGCCTCCAGTCTGAGCACTACAGTCCTTTTGAATCTTCTTCTCTGAATGGCTACAGAATTTCCAGCCTGTCCCACATAAGTTAGCATTAAATTACATGATAGTTTATTGTTCATTAATTTTATATTACATATTATATATTACATATATTATATATTACATACACCTTGTTTCTTCACTAAATCATAAGTTTCTTGAGGCAAGAAGGCATAACTTAGACTTTCTTTGTGTAACTCATACTCTTAAGTACAGTGCTGAGCACATGACAAATACTTGACTTTAGCTCACAATTTTTAAGCATGACTACAGTTATGCATTGCTTAACGATAGAGGTGTGTTCTGCGAAAGGTGTCATTAGGCATTTTTGTCATGTAAACATCATAGAGTGCACTTACAGAAACCTAGATGGTATACCCTACTGCACCTACATTACAAACCTGTATAGCATGTTATTGTACTGAATATTGTAGATAACTGTAACACAATGGTAAGTATTTATATATCTAAACATAGAAAAGGTACAGTAAAATATGGTATGAAAGATAAGAAATGGTACATCTGTACAGGACACTTTCCATGAATGGAGCTTGCAGGACTGGAAGTTGTTCTGGGTGAGTCACTGAGTAATTGGTGAGTGAATGTGAAGGCTAGGACATTACCGTATGCTGCCGCAGACTTTGTAAACACTGCATACCTAGGCTACATTAATTTATATTTTTTCTTCCTTTGAAAAATTAACCTTAGCTTACTGTAACTTTTTTACTTTATACATTAAATTTTTTTTAACTTTTTGATTCTTTAATAATATCACTTAGCTTAAAACAAACACATTATACAGCTACACAAAAATACTTTCTTTATATCCTTATTCTATAAGCTTTTTTCTATTAAAATTAAAAAAAAAACTTTTAAAACTTTTTTGTTAAAAACTAAGGCACACACATGTGTTAGCCTAGGCTTACACAGGGTCAAGATTCAGTATCATCAATATCATTGTCTTCCACCTCCACATCTTGTCCCACTGGAAGGTGCTCAGTGGCAATAACACCCATGGAGCTGCCATCTATGATAACGATGCCTTCTTCTGGAATATCTCCTGAAGGACCTGCCTGAGGCTCTTCTCAGAAATATGTCACTCTTTTCAGAAATATGTCCATGGTAATATGCTTGTTTTTTTTTTTTTTTCTTTTCATCACAGACTTGCTTATAAGCAGATAATTCACCATGAACATTCCTCACTATTTTTGAAAATCTTTTAGCTCCAAGTTTTCCAACTTTTTAAGGAATTTGTTGAGATCTGCAAAAGTTTCTGCTAAACCCTTCAAATGTGGCTTTTCTTGGGGGTTCTTCTTTTTCTTCTCCTGCAGTTTCCTTTTCTCTTGCCTCCTCTTCAGCTATGCACTCCTGTTCCAGCTGGAACAACGCCTCATTAGTTAGCTCCTCAGGAATGATCTCTATGAGCTCCTCAAAGTCATCCCCATCCACACCCAGGTTAAAGTTGTTTGCCATCTCAAGCACAGCCTTGCTGATTTTTGCAACTTCTTCATTTTTGGCAAATCCTTTGACGTCATGGACGAACCTCTTGAGTATCTTCTTCCAAATGCCATTCATATACTCCTCGGTGACATCACCCTAAACCTAAGCAAGGTTCTTGGTGTAGTCATAGATGCTGTAATCCTTCTAGAATTGCATCAGTGTCTTCCTCAGTTACAGCAATAGCCTGGAAAAGGGTCCACTTCAGGTAGCAGGCCTTAAAAGTTGCTATAACTCCTTGATCCATTGGTTGGATCAAAGAGGTGGTGCTTGGAGAAGGAAATACAACTTTGATACTGGGATAAAGATCACCATTAAAAGGAGGATGACGGGAGAATTATCAACAATAAGCAAAATCTTGAAAGGTATGTCATTCTCCAAACAGTTCTCCATTTTGCTGGCATAGCAATTCAGGAGGGGATCTTAAAAGAGGAGATGAGTCATCCATACTTCTTATTGCTTCTGACAGTGTGTGTTTATTGATACGCTTGAAGGCCCTGGAGTTCTCACTGTGCCAGATCACAAACGGTTTCAATTTGTAACTTGCATCACTGCTCCCAAGCAAAACTGTTATCCTGTCCTTAAAAATCTTGAAACCTGGCATTGACTTGGCCTCCTTATGGATGAAAGCCCTTTTAGGCATTCCATTTCCAGAATAGGGAAGTTTCATCTATATTGAATATTTGCTCTGGCAAGTAATTTTGCTCCATAATCAGCTTATCTAGAGTTTCCAAAAATTTTTCAGCTACTTTCATATCAGCACTGGCAGACTAACCACTCCCTTTCACCTTATATAATGAATAATGATTCTTGAATAGTTTGAATCCCCAGAACTAGCAGTAAATTCAACATCATAGTTAGGTTTAGCCTTTTCTTTCAAGGTCACAAACTTTTTGCTTTGGCCATTATTGTCATGGTGCTGAGAGGGATACGCTTCTGTGTCTGGTCTTCAATCCAGGTAATGAGAAGTTTCTCCATGTCTGATATAGGCCCTTCTTGAATTTTTGTTAGTCTTATTGCCTTCAGTGAAGCAGATCCTTTAACAGCTTCCATCACTTTATTCTCATTCTTCAAGATCGTAGCTATGGTGGAATGAGACATGCCCGACTGGTGAGCAACAACCATTACTGATTTTCCAGTAATTAAAAATTAAAAGTGATTTTCGTCGTCCTTAACCACTTTTAATTTCATTTCCAGGTCAGTCACTCAATGTGGCCTTTTCTGGCAACACTATCAGTGGATTTTGTCAGCTTGGGGGCCATGATGAACAAAAGAATACAAAATTAAATCAAGCAGAAGAGAAAGTGATGTAATCAAGAGATGTGGTAATAGATGTATGAGGCTGCTCCTGGTGTAACATGGTACATTGTTTTACAGCAAACTTTTTTTGTAAGTAGAGTGGATACACTCTGAAGTAAAAATAAAAAAGGTATAGTATAGTAAATACATTAACCAGTAACACAGCTGCTTTTTATCATTATCAAATATTATGTAGTGTACATAATTGTATGTGCTATACTTTTTTATTACTGGCAGTGCTGTAGATTTGTTTACACCAGCATCACCACAAACCAGAATTACATGAGTAAAATGTGTGCTATGATGTTATGACAGCTACAAAATCACTAGGTGATAGGAATTTTTCAGCACCATTATAATCTTATGGCACCACTGTCACATATGTGACTCATCATTGACCAGAACATTGTTATTGGGTGCATGACTGTATGTGCCAAGCTAGGAGAAGATGGTTTTTACCTAGGATGGTGACGTTCAATGCGACTAACCGTGATGTGAGCTTTAAATAAAAGAACAGGCATAAAAGTTAAACATTTGAAATCATGAGACAAAATCTGCTTTTTAAGTAAGTCTAGCCTTGTTAAATGTAGGAACTTAAAATCACTCAGCATTAATTGAGTACTTACTAAGTGCTCAAGACTGACCTTTGGCAAATCAATATTTAAATAAGGACAAATATACAACGTGTAAACTGTGTTCTTGGGAATCTTAGTTTTTCATGTAGTGGATATAAAAACAGCAGGCAGAAGGTGGGAAGAGCAAGAACTGGTGGGAAGCAAAGACAGCATACCATGTGCAGACACAGGTAAGCATGTCACATGGGAGGAAAGCCAGGGATTTTTTATTGGGCAGAAATTTCAGACTAGGTCTAAGAAAGAAAAATAGATGTGGGAGGGGCAGAATGTCCTAAAGCCAAGATGGAAGAATGCAGGATGGGTACAGAATGAACAGGAAATTCATGTGAGAAAGATGCCATGAGGCTTGGACCTAAGTGGTTAGAGAAATAGTCCCAAAAAGCAACCAAATGCTCCAACAGGTTATTAGCCAGGCAGAACAAAGGTCAAAAGCCTTCCAAGGGTCCTGCTTGGGTTATTTGTATAATTTGTGATTTCTCTCAAAGTGATAAATTCTATAATTTCTATACTTTAACATAATAATATTTAGTAGATGCCTAATAAAATCTTTCTATATTTTTATTATCAAGTACTCTGGCATTTTGTCTAAGCACCAAAACAGGTTCCATACAATTTATTTCAAGTTTATTTGAAATAAATTTTATTTGCATTTTATTTATTTTAAATTTTATTTGAAAAATGTTTACCTGGCAATTCAGACTACATATTTTCTCAATATTAATAAGATTGACTGCAATTACATTTTATAACTAATTATTCACTATGAGACAAAAATACGTTAAAAAGATTGCTCTTTAAGGACCCTAAGTCAATTTCAAACCACACTGGCTGTCTCCCGGCAGGACAAGCCCTGGGTGCCTGGGGACAGGAGTAAGAGAGAGAGGTTTCACTCTTTTATAGCTTTTGAATTTTGAGCCATATACAAATATTTCTTATACAGACAAATACAAATACAACTTAAAAAATAAAATTGCTTTGTATAGTGAGAATGTTATGCATCAAGTTGACTTAATTCAATCTATATGTCACAGTAAAGGACAGAATAAAAGATGTATGGGATTATTTTAAGAGGTGAAGATAAAACCCCACACATTCATGGATGACATTCTCATGCAAAACTGAAAAACTTAAAAAGCCAATATATTAAAGGAATCTTTTCAGGAGCAACTTCATTATTCTGTCTCTTAAAACCTCAGTGTACCTTTCTCACAAACCACATGCCAACTCAACCACAGCATGATTTGACATAGAGTAGCCTACTTCTCCTTCCACTGTTTCCCAAGAGAGTGCTGGGAAGTTCAAAACATTTCCTCTCAGAGTTACATAGAAGCTGTACTGATAAAGACGACAGGCTCTAGTACTAAGGTGTTTTTAATGTCACATTCTTCTGAAGGAGCAAGTGTCCTTGGAAGTGAACTGCACTGGTAAACCAAGCAACAAACTTCCAATACATGCAAATTTGAGGTGAATCTTGACAACAAAAACCTTGACAACATACTTTCAAAGGATTTGAAGTTTCAGTGACATCTTATCAAAGAAATTAAAAAATATATGTTGCCTTACTTTGTGACCCTTCAAATGCATTTTCTATCTGGAAAAACACTTTAGGGAAAAGTCTTGTGGCTGACGCCCAGGTTTCTTGGCGTGTCTGTGTAGATGGGAGAGGCCACTGCTCTTGTTGATCCTCTAATGATATGCTTTTTATTAAGTGAAAGCTGCATCATGATCCACATTCTACTTAGTTTTTATTATAGTATTCAGAAGCAGTAAGAATTGCCAACAGCTTTCCCACTTAAATATTTATTATGGATAAAATTTATTAGTGTGCTAAAACTAGAGTGTAAACATTCCTATAAAAACAGGATATTTATACAGTCTTAAAGGTCATTTCTAAAATGTACTTATGAATTATAAAGGGGACAGAGGAGAAACATGTAGACCACGCCTTAGTATCACGTCTGGTCCCTGATACACTAGGAAGAATACAAGATCACTTATGTGTTATTGATGCCAAAGCATTAACCTAATCTAGTCACAACACATCAGATGAACCATAGTGAGGGCATGCCACAAAATAAATGTCTGGTCAATATCACAAAAGAAAAGGAAGGCTGAAGAACTTCTAGAGTAAAGGAGAAATAAAAATTAAATGTAGTACTTGATCTTGCATTGGATTATTGGCCAGAGTTATCATTATTATTATTATTATTTCACTATATTATCTATTATTGGTGAAATTTAAATAACATTTGTAGGTTACAAAACAACACTGTATTAATGCTAAATCTCCTGATTTCAGTAACTGTGTTGTGGTTATATAAGTGGATGTCCTTGTTCACAGGAAACACATGTTGAAGTATTTAGAGGTAAAAGAGCATGATTTTTATGACCAGCTTTCAAATGTTTCATTAAAAAAATGTGTGTTAGTGTAGCGAGAATGAGTAAGCAAGTGTGGCCAAACATTAGCAATTGATAAATCTAGGTGAAGGGCATATGAGAGTTCTTTGCAATTTTGGGGTGAGTTTAAAATTGTTTTAAAATAAAAAAATATTTTTTAGGAATATGCCTTATGGTAATATTCCAAATAAAAAATGGAGTTTAAAAAAGTATCTTCAGCGGGGAGGGGGAAAATAAATAAAATATTTAAATAAATAAATAGAAAATAAAAGTGACACACACTAAACAAAAACAAAAAAAATAAAAAAGTATCTTCATCGAAGCTCTAGATCTAACTGAAATAATTTACTCAAATGATAGCAATTCCTTTTATCATTCTACCAGATGTGCAGGGAGTTCCATTCCTCCTTAGCATTTTGACACAAGCATTGTGAAGCCTGGAAATAAGTTTCTGATGGAGAAAATGTCCTCTGTCCAACAACAAACCCTCAGAGAACCATTCCAAGGGCAGATACGCAAGAGTGGCCTCTTTATGAATTCAAGAGTAGTCTTTCCAAAGTCATCTTGCATTTTGTCACTCCCTGACTAGAATCACTAAATGTTTCTCCACAGCCTTGAGGAGGAGCCCAAACCCTTTGGCGTGTCAATGGTTGGTTCCCGATTTGCTGTTAGCCCAGCAGAGCCTTCTATGTCCTGGAAGGTGCCCTTAAGCACTTCTCTGAGCCCACTTTTGCTCTTATCCTTACCATTCAGGAAGCCTTGCTCCCACCCTATTGTTCACTGAGTGCTCTAGGTCAAATCTTTAGAGACTGGTGGAGCCAAGACTCACAGTGGGCTCACAGGACTTTGTCCCCAGTCTACTGCATAAGCCAGTCTGCACCCTCACCAAATGCTTGGTCTCCTCTCACCTGGAAGGAGAGGAAAGACTATTCCTACTCTTTGGGTTTATGTTGACATGCAATTATGATAAATGTCACTTTAGGAAATATTAGATGGTAATGAAAGAGTATTGACCAACAGATCAGACTGCTTTCACATTTCTCGTTAAGCCTTATTTATCCTCCTTCCCTTAAAAAAATCTAATGAAATAATTTTAAATTTTAAAAGAGCTAACAAAATACCCACATTTTAATAAGAAAAAAAGCCAAACAAGTTCACTTTAATTCATCAGTGATTTTGTTTGCTATTGTGCTAAGAGTTTTTTGGAAAATGGTGGGGTGGGGGGGCGCAACTGCAATAATTTTCCTATTTTATAAATGATCCCGTGATCTACATTCTGTCATGATCATCACCTAAGACAATTTATTTTCTGTCACTTCGTGTGTAGATGAGCTGGATGCAGAGACATGATGTCAACTAGTGATGGGTCCTGGGCAGAGTCTAGTCCAGAGCCAAGACGGTCTGGATGTATGCATGAGAAAAAATGATAAAGAAGCAATTAATTAATTCATGATACCACCCCATACTAAGCTGCCCCACTATCTTTCATCTGGATTGCTATAATAGCCTCCAAAATGGTTACTCCACTTCATCTCTTGCCTTCCTACAATCCATTTTCCCCTCATAGCCAGAGTGATCTTGATAAAACACAACCAGATCATGTAACTCCACTGCTCAGAACTCTCCAAAGACTTCCCAGATCAGCAGACCTGGCCTCTGAGGCCCACGAGATCTGCCCCCTGACACGCTCTCTCTAACCCCACACAGCAATCCTTAGCTGGATGGGTGCTATCTACATTGGCCTTCTTTCTGTCACAACTTAAGTTTTCGTATAATCCAATCAAAATTCAAATGGAAAGCAACATGAAGCGCAAGAGAAGAAAAGGGAAACCAAGTGTGATATTATCAGAGGAGATTCTTGAGACAACTTAAAATAAGTTTAGATTTTCCATTATAATGAGCAAGCTTATGGAGAATTTTAAATTCATATTCTTCTAATTTTTCTTAAAGCACTCCAAATTATTTTTAATGATAGAGTATATTTGGTTCAAAATTATTTTATACCTACAGGAAAAACTTAAGACCCTTAAGGAACTGATTGTGACTTTCTCAAGGATTTAATTTCAAAAAAGTACTAAATTTAGTAAATTAGTGTTATGTTTACTATAAAAATACTTCATGTAGTTCTACTTTTTTTTTTTACAACAATATACATTTTCTTTAAATAAAAGTTAATTTTCTCCAATGTACCGAGTAATATTAATATATGTCAGGGATTTGTCTTGGATCATCAAAAAGTAAATTTAAGAACCATTTAATGTAATTATATAAGTGATGTGACTATTTCAGAACATTATGGAATGTTACTGGAAAGTTATTAAAATAGAAATAGCATTTTCAGAAGGATAGTTATATATTTTGATATTTATTTCTTCATTTATATAAGTGCTGGCTCTTTTATAAACATAATCTTATTGACATGGACAGAGACACAGATGACAACAGAACACGAGGCTTAAACACTAACCAAAAAAGTATTAGCTCTGAAAGAGCATTCTAATTGCATTTTAATTTTCTGGTTCCCAATTCTCTTTTATTGATAATTAATTATGGTTCCGATAATTATTTTTAAGTAGCCTTAACATATCTATATGAAAATACATGTGTTCAAAGGAAATGGTTTGTCGAGTTTCATTTTTTTATTAAAAATATTCGTGATTTAGCTCAAAATACACTTTGGATTCCTTAGTAATCCACAAGGGAGCTACAGACTGCTTCTGAATTTTGGATTAAATATGAGATCCCTTTATCATGTGTGAGTTTGTCATGAACAGAAGAAAGAAGATGTGTGAATGAGTAATACATCTTAATTCTAATTTCTCATTATATGCTAAGAATAATTTTTTCCTATATCTGAACCATATATAATATGCTTTATGATTATGTTTAGGCAAACATGACAGGACAAAATTGAGAACTCAAATATATGTCTATGAATGTGTAAATCTGAAGTTAAATGGGAATGTCACTCCTCATTTCAGCTAGGACCTTGTCGTTTTGAGTGACTCCTTTAATACATAAAATATCACAGAGTGCTGGGAGGACATCCTACAACTCTGGGTAGCTGAATCACTGCTTTGGCCCTATCCTCCACATCATCTCCTTTATCCCTCTTCAAGCCATCCAGTTAAAGACATAGTTTAGTGAAAAACAGTGGGCGCTGCTGTGCCAGATGCCCTGGCCTCTTTTTCTAGCCATTTTTCCAGCCCTATCTCCTTTTTAGATATTCTAGAGATCTCACTGGCTACATTGAATGCTTATCAGAAGCAATAATCCCCTGAGAGGATGGAAATAAAAGCTTTAAAGAAAGTAATTTTGGCCATCCCAGTACAGAGCCTACTGGACAACAGTGCTGTGCTGAAGAGAGGGAGTAGGGCTGAGCAGGCCAGCCAGAACTTCAGTCAGAGCAGGGCAGGGATTTTCTATTGTATACACTGGTTTCTGTATCAGCTTCGATTGGAAGAGAGGATTCTGAGAATGATAAATGTCTGAAGATCACCATGCCAGGCAGTGAAAACTTTGAAATGCTGTAATTGATGGGTATACACACAGACAAAATATACGCTCTTTTGGCACAACTATAAAAAAAATGATTTTCTGAGAAATTTAGCAAACGTATTTTTCTTTGGAACATGCTTAATCAAATCTCCAAATAATAATATTGAAATGTTTATCCCCCAAACAAGAGAAAACTAATATTCATATCATTCTTTCGTATAAGCATTACTGCCATCCAAACGATTAGGAAAGCAGCCCTAAATCCTGCAGATACGAAGCAAACTATATTTTCCTATTATATTGTAAATGTTCAGAAGAGATCCACCTTATTAATTACAGAATGCAGTCTCTTCTCATTTGATCTAAAGAACACATACCTTAAAAGTAAACTGAATTCTTTTCTTTCTATTCTTCCCATGGAGGCAATCACAGATCATAAAGTATAGAATTCTACTCATAGAATTTCTACTCGTTTGTTATCTGGTAAACTGCTTAATTGTTCATTTAGAAATATATATAGGGAAAAAGTACCATCAATATTTCTTAAAGGTATGCTGTCATCCTGATTATCAGCCTCATCAATACATTCATAAAAGTGGTTTTTACAATCATATTGTCTTTAATGTTTTTAACCAATGTTAATATTTTGGTATGGCAGAAAGCATTTCTCTTAAGCAGAGTTAGATTTTGAAGAAAGTTAATAATATTGACATTGATTCAAATTCAGTAAGCCACTTCATTAAAAATGTTTCCATCTTGCATCACTTAAAATATTTCAATAAAAATTTACATACCTCGGAATAGTCAAAGTCAGTGATAGGGGCTATACTCTTGATATAGTCTGATCGAAATTGGTTTTCTGGGTTGGCCAGTGGAACTGGAGGTATTATAGTACTCATCGCTGAAACAATCGTCTAAAATAGAATAAAAACATATGTATGCATGGATAAATATAACACTTAAGCTCCATATATATGATAATTTAATATATAATTTCTGTCTACACAATTTTAGAGAGCAAAGTACTTAACTTTTCTAGTAAACAAAAGTTCTTACCACAATAGCATCTTTAACATTTTTCCGAATGTCCAGAATTTTCTGTTTCTTCTCCCTGTATTAAAAGAGAATTGTTCTTAATTTGATTTATCGTTGGCATTGATTTGAATCAATTGGGTAGGATTTTAAATTTCCAGCTGCAGCACAGGGATAGACTGGTTTTCCTAGAGGTCAGCTCAACTCCCAGATCAACAGTTGCAAAGTTTTTATCTGGGAAAGGAAAACATCCCTCTTTTCTAATTTGTACTCTAAACAAACTTAAATGCACACATTACAATCTACAGCTTTAAACAACCATACAAGTTAATGAATATTGCATATAGAAACTATATAGCTACATTTGTAAATATATTTGATTTGAATCTATCTATATGTTGATAGTTATGAATTAAAATAGTTGCAGACAAATGATATAGAGAAAAGTATATATTGACATTGGCTAAGTGTGCTCAGAGAAATATCAAGAATATCAATACCTCAAGAATACCTAATAAATCGTACTTTGCTAAGCAAGTTATTTTATTTTTTGATCTAGATACTATCAGAAAAAGAATTTGCCTAAATATACCAAATTCAATAATACACTTCTATATTTTCCTCCTTTAAAGGTGTATTCAGTGATCAAATTGACTGGAGAAAGCATTTTTTGGGAACTGGGAGAGGCATGACAAAGTTTGCATGCGGTCTGGAAGCAAAACTGAAATTGATCGTTCCTTACTCAGGATTAAACCCATTGACGTGCAGGATCCTCATCTGTTTGACGATAGTGCTTTTCCCAGATTCACCAGCCCCTGCAAACAAACAAAAAGAATGCTGTGATCTGTAGCCCGATGCCCTTTCCGCCTCTCATGCTAACCCACACTGAACAATTATTGTACCCCAACGCAGGCATTTTTCAAGCGCACGCGGACTCTCGGCTGGAGGAGGTGGCGGCAGTCGCTGGGGCCCCTGCCCAGTGGGGCCTGCCTGGCCGACTCTGGCCGAGCTCCTGGCAGTGCGCTCGACTCCTGCCGGGAGCCGGCGCGCGCTCTCCCGCCTTACCCAGTAGCAGAAGGCGGTGAGTCGCTTTGTATGCCAGGCGCTCCTTCTGCAACTGCTTCTCGATCTTTTTGTTGGCCTCGCGTCTTTCTTTTTCATCGACTCCCTGGTCTTCTGTTGTCTTGCTGTTGCCCAGACAGCCCATGCCTGCCCGCTCGGATGGACGTCAGGCACAGTTAGGAACTTGCACAAAAAGCAATAGAGAGTTGTAGATACGTGTGGGTCCTGCGACAGCTTCTCTTCCTTGCTGCTGAAAGAGATGGTCTGGTTTCTTGGTGTTTTCCGAGCAGAACAGGCGGTTTTCTCCCGCCACCTGCCCACAGCAAACACCTAACTAACAAGGATGCAAGAAGACGCGCGGAGTCAAACGCTTTGTAAAGATAATTGTTTAGAATTATCTGCTGGATGAATGGCACACAATGAACGGAGACTGGGGTCGAGAGCGCCGCGCTCTGCTGGAGCCAGCCGGGTGGCGCAACGCCCTCCGCTCGCCCTACGTCCCCGCGCGGTGCTGTCCCTCTCTGCCCCGCCCCCGGCTGCGCCGCGGGGAACAGCTCAGGGGGCGACGCGCGCAGCCAGGTGCCGGGACCCTGCTGGGTGGTGGCCGAAGACGGCGCAGAGGGACAGAGCGTGCCGCCGAGTCCCCGCAGGGCGACTGCGGGCACCTGCCGACCGGCTTGCGTCCCGCTCAGCCTCTGCCGTCGGACCTGCACCTCTTCCTGGGTCTGAGCTCCCTCCGTGCCTACGCGCGGGAGGGAAGCGGGGCTGGCCTGCTCGGGGGCGGCCTGCACGATGGTCCCCAGGTGTCGGAGGGGAGCTAACGCTAACGATGCTGGAGGGGTCGGGAGCTGACCTCTAAGAGCCCAGCCCGCGGGAAGCTCACACGCGTGGGGTCCGGAGCGCGGCCGTGTGGCTGTCTAGAATCCCAAGCCCAGGAGAGTGGGTCTGGGCAACCGTTCCCCGCTGATCCTTCCGACGCCTCCCTGCTCCCAGGCAGGCGAGGCCTCGCGCAGGATTATGCATATTCTATCAGGGAGGAGGATCCGTAAGAGGCTCACCAGTCACACCGCCTTTGTTCCCTTCATTTTCTAGACTATTCCAGCGCACCCACGCCGCCGCCTCCTTTAGCCTCTTGTCTTTACCTCCAGCCCCCGTTTCTCCTTTGCAGTTTTCTGAACAGCTGTACTCCTTTTCTAGAAGACATTATGGCCTAGAACTTGGCATTGTAGCCAAGGAACAACTAAGGCAGGAGACAGGCATGTGTTCTCACGTATTGTGACTGACTATGAGATAGTCCCTCCATTCCTCCTATTGCTAGGCCGCAGGGGCAACCAGCCATTTTGTCTTGGCGTTGCTGTACTTGGGGGAAGGAGGGCAAAAGAGGTGACTGGGCAGCAGTCTGAGCAGCCAGCACTGCGCTGTGAACATCACTTCCGTGAGCGTTGTGGTTACAAGTTCATGGTCTCCAGGATCTGGGGGCCTGCACGTTGCATGCACATCTATTCTCTTACATGCCTTAGCTTAGCTCTCTTCAAATGCCCCACTTTTCTCCAAACCCACAACTTTCTCCTCACTTTCTGGATGGCCTGGCCTCCTGCACAGAGAGCAAACCCACCTGGCTGGGATCCTCACTGTGCTGCCTCTGTGCCTAATATCCTGGAGGTCTTTGCCCTGTTAACATGCCTCCTCTGACTCCCCTCTTTCTTCAACCTCCCCTTTTCTATTGGCTTCATTCCTTTAAGTGTACAAATACATTCATCTCTGTCCTTTTGAAAAGCAACAGCATGTCCTTCAATCTCAGGTCCTTTGTTAGTTCCACCGACTTTTCTCCTGTCCACCACAGCCAAGAGACATAAAGGGATATGACTTCCCTTCTCCATCCTTACTTTCTGTTCACACCTCAACCCCTGGACCCTACACTGAAAATATTCTCACTGGGTTCATCAATGGCCTCTTAGGGGCTAAACGTCACCCATGAACTTTGGTCTTTACCTTCTTTGACCTCTCTGTGGAGATGGCTCTGACCCTCCTTGAGAAGTTCTTGTCCTTTGGCTTTCACCATGCAGACTGTTTTGATTTCCTGCCTGCCATCTGGCTGCTGGATCTCTGCTCCTCCACGCAGCAGAAGGTCCTAAGACCAGCACTGCCTTTTTCCCCAATGGGGCTGATTGTATCCTGAATACTCTGTATACACAGCTTTGACTATGTCCACATCAAATCTCCAGCCCAGATCGCCCTCCTGTCCACTTTGTGCCCCCAGCCCACCTCCACCTCCATGCATTCCAGGGATCTCCAATTTTCCCTCTGAAGGCCTGAGCTCACCTCCATGCTCACCCCACACCTCCAACCTCCACCTCTCTGGGAATAAGAGCAGGCATGTGTTCTCACGTATTGTGAGCCCCAAATGTCCAATCAGAACATGGGAGCCATTCTCGATTCCCTTTCCTTCTTGCCATCCCAAATAGTTGCTGTATCCAATGGATCTGCGTCCTAAATATCTATCCTGTCCTTTCTACCCTATCTGCCACTGCCATGGTCTTAGATCACTAATCTAATCTGGATTTTTGCAGTGGCCTTCTGCTCACTTACTCAGGTGCACCCTA